>NW_005843015.1:241583-244439 GCF_000455745.1 Alligator sinensis
GGCAGGAAGGCGTGGTCGCCAGAAGCGACACTGCGTCGGTGGGTGGGGTCGCCGGAAGCGACGCTGCGTTGGTGGGCGGGGTCGCCGGCTGAACTCTTGCGGATTCCTCCGAAGCTCCACCCTTCTCTTCCGGTTCTTCCACGTGGTCTCCCTCTTGCTCAGCGCCATCTTGGAGTGGCGTCTCAAGATTCTCTTTCACAGCCGCTTCTTTGACCGCTTGAACGGCCATATGCAGCTGGGCTTTCAAACTCAAATTCTTTTGCATTAAATCGGTTACAGTACGAAAAGTTGCAGTTAGCACTCCCCCCTTGTTGTATCCTGGGGCCACCCTCTCATCCGCGGCGTGTTCCTCCGTCTCCATATCTTCACGGAGCTCAGATGGAAGCTTGCGACCCCTCAATCTAGACGCCAGCATAAAGGGGGCGAACCAGTCGATCGGCACCGGTTCTTCACTCTCCTGAGCATATTTTAGGCAACGGGCACACTCCCGGGTGAGGGTCAGGTTTACTGCGCCTGCCGGGTTGACTCTGGCAAGGGACACAGTGTCGAGGGGCCTGAACAGGACCCGCTCATCATTCATTATACACCCGAATGCCGCGGGATGCAGATACACTTCCCTGTCTCTTGGGGCTCTGTCTTTGGAAGCTCCCTCTTCTCCCTTCAGAGAAAGGTGTCCGCTGATAAACCTCTCTCCCGTTCCACCCGCCTGGTGGTAAGCGATATGCACCTCCAGTTCCATGAAGTTTTCTACTTGGCGTTTTTCACTGCGCCAAGGGCAGTTCTTAACTAATTCTAGCTCCAGCGTGCTTTCCCCGGATCCCATCCTCGTCGCCATGTGTGGGCCAGGAGCGGTCCAAGGCCTTCGGAGGCACACAGCGGGCTGTGGCCAGCAGCCCTGGCACGTGGGTCGGGGAATGCAGGCTGGCGGACTAGAATTAGGCACAGACGCATAGCGGTTGATTAAAGATTATTTTACTTACACCGTAGATGGTCGCGGTGCAGGCAGGAGAAAACTTCGCTTAAGTTGCAGTTACAAAACTCGTATGAACAAGACCCGTAGAAAACTCGAGCCTCTTGAAAAAACTCGGGCAGAGCTCTGGATACACACACACACGAAGCTTGTTAGGCTCTGTGGAACGAGCACGCAGGGAAGGGTACGTCGAGGGATCAGGCGGCAATGGGGAGCGGCTAGAGGTTGATCAGGCCCCTGTATCCTCCTCTAAGGCACACGCAGGGTTTGTTAAGGTCCACGGCGCAGTTATAGTTCTCCACAAGATGGTTACGGAGTCTTCCCTTGTGGGGTTCTCCTCGGAGTTCTCCAACTGGGCAGAAACCGCTCAAGCCTCTTATACGGCTAGCAAGCCAATCGCTAGCCGCCACGTGGGAATAATTTAGAAACAGCCAATAGTGGGACACAAATTTGCATGCAAGTGGCGGGAACTCCTTTGCACTGGGGTTTCTCCATGCAACTGAGAATTGCACCATGCAAAGAAAGCTCCTCGTGGCGGGAAATAGTTCTGCAGTGCCGAAGCGCACACAAAATCATACCCTTGGGTTATGACAACCCAGACCTCTGAAGGACCCACTGGGAGTGGAGGAAGATGGACGGGGACCAACAAGGGACCTAAGAAACTTACCTGCAGAAGGAAGAGAGCTTGGACTGACACAATGTGTGGCACTGCAGCACCACTTTATAAGCATACTAGCCATCTGGCTGGGCAGTGCATGGCCGATGATGTCAGACTTTTGCATGGCCATGCAGGGTTTAAAAGGCACTGGGGAAGTGCCAGAGAGAGAAGGCTAGAAAGCTGGCACCAGGCAGGCAAAGCGCAGAGGCAGAGAGGGCTGGGAAGTCAGAACTGGGCAGGTTGAGTTCAGCAGCAGAGTGGGGTGAAGAGTGAAGCAGGGTCCCCACTGAGGCAGAGATGGGGAACCAAGGCCACTCCCTGCGATTTCTCCCTTAATAGCCCTGAGGGGAGAGCAGGGGGGAGAGGCATCTTACTTCTTTTTTTTTCTTTTTTTTCCTCTTCCTGTTTTGTTATTATTATTGACCCTCTGGGTCTCGGAGGGAGGGCCTGTACCCCAGCAGGGGAAGTTTCAAAGAAACAGGCCCAGAGAAAGGGCCTGCAAGGCAGGCACCTGCAAGGTGACAGAGAAAGGACCAGTGACAAAGGAAGTCCAGACTTGTCAGTGCTGCGACATTACACGGCTGAACATAGTCAGGCTGTGCACCTTCATCCATCTCTGAGCAAGCCTGGTCAGGGACCTCAAGCAGCAGAGAAGGCCGGAGAACATTCAACAGCTACAGTTAGTGAGTGGAAGAGGTGTAGGGGAGGCAGAGCCCCAAGTCAGCTGCTGCAGTAACGCGAATACCCTCCATGGGGCCCATCAAGCACAGCATTAAACCTACCATCTTTAGTATGACCAAGACGTGGCAGGTGAGTAGGGAAGGGCCCCAGCCCAGGTGCTTGTAGTCTATTAATCATCAAAACTGCAGGCGTGACAGGGGGACATCTCCTTGGTCTCTGCAAATTGCTGGCACTGGATTTATGACCCAGATACCTTATTCCAGGTGGACCCAAACCCTCAGACCATCCACAACTTCTTCCATTCAATAATAAGCACATTTTATTGATACACAGTGATAGAATATAAGAATATTCTATCAGAGATAGACTCCTACTGCCAGGCCCTTCTCCCCCGGGAGGCAGAGGGTAGACCACAGTCCCCCTCCACGCCAAAGGAGGACTTTGGGACCTCCTGCTGTGTCCAGCCAGGGGCATGGACCACGGTGGGCAAGGGCCCTAAGGCCCACCGCACCAAGGCCCCTACTCCACCAGAACTGAGCAACAGGTA
>NW_005843015.1:247302-257680 GCF_000455745.1 Alligator sinensis
CCTGCCTATGCAGGGGGTCAGACTCGATGATCTCAAGCAAATCCCGGGACGTCTCAAGCAAATCCCGGGACGTCTCTCAAGCAAATCCCGGGACGTCATTCTCCCCCTGTACTCGGCCTTAGTGAGGCCGCAGCTGGAGTACTGTGTCCAGTTTTGGGCTCCACAATTCAAAAAGGATGTGGAGAAGCTTGAGAGAGTCCAGAGAAGAGCCACGCGCATGATCAGAGGTCAGGGAAGCAGACCCTACGATGACAGGCTGAGAGCCGTGGGGCTCTTTAGCCTGAAAAAGCGCAGGCTTAGGGGTGATCTGATGGCCACCTACAAGTTTATCAGGGGTGACCACCAGCATCTGGGGGAACGTTTGTTCACCAGAGCGCCCCAAGGGATGACGAGGTCGAATGGTCACAAACTACTTCAAGATCGTTTCAGGCTGGACGTAAGGAAGAATTTCTTTACTGTCCGAGCCCCCAAGGTCTGGAACAGCCTGCCACCGGAGGTGGTTCAAGCGCCTACGTTGAACACCTTCAAGAGAAAATTGGATGCTTATCTTGCTGGGATCCTATGACCCCAGCTGACTTCCTGCCCTTTGGGCGGGGGGCTGGACTCGATGATCTTCCGAGGTCCCTTCCAGCCCTGATGTCTATGAAATCTATGAAAAAATAATTCAGGTAAAGCAAACAAAATAACCCCTCCCCCCCAGTTCTGTATCTATATCTATCAGTCCTAGGGTTCACAGAGGGAAGGTATGTCTGGCCAGTACGCAAGCTTCACCCTGTGATTCTTTCTTGAATGTCAGCTGTCAGCAGTCTTGGAAGTCAAGGGCCAAGGCCCACCCACCTCCAATGGAGTGAGTGAGACAGGCTGGTGGTGTGCCCTCTGTCCATGGTGGCCTCAGGTTCCCCCCTCAGGGCTCCTTTGTTACTTTGAAATCCCTCCTTTTGTATGCTTTCTCTCCTCTGATGACTCTTCATCTCCAGATACTGTTGATTGGTTTCCCTGTGGTCATCATCCTGTCTACGTTCTGTTCTGTCAGTGTATTCCTTTGTTTCTCAAACCCATCTCATGCACATTCTTAATTTGGTCATTTACCAGTGTCTTAATTTGGGCATGCCCCAGCCTCCTAATTTGGTCCATCCACCAAAACCAGAAATCCAAGGGCTCTGCAGCTGGTCACTGTGGCCTGGCTCCAACACAGTGAGCCTATCAGCTGTTATGGAACACTGTTTGACTTTCCCAGGATATGTATGCCCACTTGTCTGTTCACCTTAGACAGGTGTCTGCCTTGAAGGAAACTTTGTCACAAACAGGCTTTTAAAAGCCAATTAACCCTTGGCACCCCTCTAGACCATTATTCAAATGCAATATCCACTTTACCTACAAGCCAATTCCTAAAAGAAAATCTCTAACCATCATTTTCTAGCCATCACAAACCAGTTTCACTGACAGTCTTGGTGAAGTCATACAGAGAAATGGCTGGAGGATGTTGCAGTTTCAGAGCCATTGCCCCTCTTCCTCTGTTTGCACCTGTGAGGTGTCTGTCCAGACAGGACTTCTCACTGTTAAGGTTTCCCCCCAGGTCCTGGTTTAGCACTGTGGAGACTGTGGTTTGCCGGTTCCTCCCAGTGACAGCCATGTTGGGGAGTGCCTGTGATGTGAGTGTGCCTCCTTACGGTGTCCCTCAGGGAGCAGACAAGAGAGGTACAAGAGGAGGTGGCAAGGTTCTGAAGCATCCTTTGCCATGAGGACTTCATTGATTTGATGCTGGAAAAGACCCCAGGACTATGGAGAAAGGACTGTCAGAGAAGGAAGAGAACATGGACTCCCAGGAAGGTGGAAGCTTGTGACCCTTGGCAGACAGCAGAAATCTTCATTTTTGTCTGCAGCAGTTTGCCTGGAGAATAGATATGCAACCCAAGCAACAGAGGAGGAGGAGCACATTCCACTGATGGAAGAGGCCAGGCCAGACCCCCCAAATTTGGAATGATCGAGACCACTGCCACCAAGAGGAAGTGATGAGTGGTAGTGGTTGGAGACTTCCTTCTGTGGGGGTGTGGCGGGGGCTACAGAGGCATCCATCTTCCTACCTGACCTGTTATCTCAGAAGGTCTGCTGCTTGCCTAAATCCAAGACATGACAGAGGGATCACTGAGACTCATCTGGCCCTCTGATTACCACCCTATGTGGCTCATCCATGTGGCAATGACACTGCCAGGGGTGACCATAAGCAGATCAAAAGTGACTACAGAGCTCTGGGTGAAGGGGACAGAGACTCAGGTTGCATTCTCTTCAGTCATACCAGTCAAGGGAAAGGGCCTGGGTAGGAGCGGATGCATCCTGCAGATTAACACATGGCTGCACAGATGGTGTCACCAGCAGGGCTTTGGCTTCTTCAACCATGGGATGTTGTTCCAAGAAGAAGGATTGCTGGGAAGAGATGGGATCCACCTGATGAACAGAGAGAAGAGGATTGTTGCACACCCTGGTGTGGCCTGTTGGCTCGGGTCCCACAACGATGAGCCAACAGCATGCCCTTGCTGCAAAGAAGGCTAAGGGCATACTGGGCTGCATTAGTGGGAGTGTTGGCAGTAGATTGAGGGAAGTGATTCTTCCCCTCTATTCAGCACTGGTGAGGCCATATCTGGAATAGTGTGTCCAGTTTTAGGTCCACCACTACCAAAAGGATGTGAAAAAATTGGAGAGTCCAGCGGAGGACAGTGAAAATGGTTAGGGAGTTAGGGCTCATGGCATCTGAGGAGAGACTGAGGGAACTGGGCTTATTTCATCTTGAGAAGAGAAGACTGAGAGGGGATTGAATAGCAGTCTGCAACTGCCTGAACGTGGGTTCCAAAGAGGATGGAGCTAGACCAGGGGTTGTTAACCAGGGGGACTTGGAAAGGGACTAGGGGGTACCCGTGGGTGGGTGGGGATGGAGAGTTGCCACCCACCACCCTGTGCTGCCTCCTCCCAGGAGCAGGGCCAGGGGGTTGGGGGGCAAAGGCAGCAGCTCCCCTCCATGGGCCACACAAGTGCCAACCAGCTGGCTGGAGGTGGCAGGAGGGAGCTCGCACATGGCAGTGGCAGCTACCATCTACCAGCCCATGCTGCTGCCGCATGCAAGACCCCCTGCTCCACATCTGGCCATCCCTTGGAAGGGTTACACTCCTTTAAAAAGGTTGAAAACCCCTGAGCTAGACTTTTCTCAGTGGTGGTAGATGACAGAACAAGGAGCAATGGTCTCAGGTTGCAGTGAGGGAAGTTTAGGTTAGATATTACAAAAAACTTTCTCACTAGCAAGGTACTAAAGCACTGGAAGAGGTTTCCCAGAGAGGTTGTAGAATCTCCATCCTTGAAGGTTTTTAAGATCTGGTTAGACAGAGCCTTGGCTGGGATGATATAGTTGGAGCTAGTCCTGTGTGAGCAGGGGTTTGGACTAGAACCTCCTCAGGTCCCTGCCAACCCTAGTTTTCTATGATTTCACCCTTGGAAGTTCTGACCCAGAAAAATGACTGAGCACTTCAAACTTCACAACTGGTTACCCTTGAATAAGGCAACTGACTGCTCCCCACCCACTCCCTTGCAGCCTCAGAGCTATATCCTGCATTGTGCCTATAGACTGTGGAGCAGACCCTAGAACCATGTCACCCACCTCATATGGCTGCTTAATAGCAGCACATGACAACCAGGGTAGTCTACCCCAGGGGAGCATGGAGACAATGTGCTCCCCCATCCCTGTGGAGCCAGGTGGCCAAAAAGCTAAAAAAGGTAGCTTGTGCCCTACAGCCAAACAAGGTAGTCCTATGTGGTGTTCTGAAGTACATAGTCTAATGGCCCAGGGCACAATCTGGGATGGTGACTAAATGCTATAATCAGGTTCTTAGGGAACAGGGACCTTTGCCCACACCCTCTTGACCACAGGGGTCAGGTTGTAATGATGTAACAGGCAGTCAGGGACTCCCTGTTAGTTGAAGGACAGAACAGCTGCAGAGAAACTCAGGTGAAGGGAGCTACCTACCAGGGGCTGTGAAAAGACAAGCCATGGGGAACCAATAGGCTGAGAGCACCTACTGCAGAGCAAGTGGCCCCACAATAGGATGATAGGGCAGGGCCTGCCTGGGCAATGAGTGCCTTTTGCAGTGCTATTGTCATGGCAGTAGTACAATAGGCCAGAATCCAGTTTAGATAAGAAAGGCACAGTCACAGCAGTTAGGTCAGCCAGTCAGCCTAATAGAAAATACATACAGCTGACCTAGGAAGACACAGGGGCAGGGCGTGGGGAGTATATTAACTCAGGGAGAGTCTGGCCTGGGCTCTGGCTCAGTTTTGGTATGCAGCCAGGGTACTTACAGTTTGCTTTGAAGCCAGTGGGCTTATTCTTGCTTTATTTTAAACCAGTAAACTGGAAAGGGACTAGCAAGGGAAGTTTAAGGTCCCAGATCTGTCCAAGGGACATGTGATTGCCTGTAAGCTCAGCACAGGGTTAGGCTCAGCATGGGGTTACATGCCAGGCCCAGCCCAGAGGTTTCTGGGAAAGGGGAAGCCTGAGCTTGTGAGGGGCAAGATCAGAGCTCTTGAGGGATGAATCCTTAGCCCCTAGGGGGGGTGAGATCTGAGCCATGGAGGGGTGAAGTCTAACCCAGTGAGGGGTGAGACCAGAGTCCTTGGGGAGTGAATCCTGAGCTCGTAAGAGGGTAAGACCTGAGCTCTGCAGGAATGATTCCTGGGCCCATGAGAGGTGGGACTAGGGGCTTTGATGGGTGACTCCCGAGCCAGTAAGAGGGAAAGACCAGAGATTGTGGAGAATGAGTCTGGGTTCATTGAGGAGCAAGATCTGAGACCTGGCAAGTTGGCAGCAGGACCAGGGCCCGAGGGCAAGATGGGAATGATGTGGGCCAGAGCATAGAGTCCAAGTATGACACAAGGCCCCGAAAAGGAAGTGACCTCAATAAAGACCTAGAGCCTGAAGAGACACAGCACTGGACTAGGGCCAAGGCCCAGTGAGATGAGTAACACCTGTGAGGCATAGGGATGACTCTAGGGGAGTTCAGAGGCTATGAAACTAGCCATTAAGGTGCTGAGTGCACTAGTACACCAACTGATGGTGGGTGAGTGGCCATTTTGGGTTCCTGGGACAGCCTCCCTTTTCCAAGTTGACTAATTACAGCAAGGTGTGGCAGGTAAGAGGAAGGGGAGATACTCAGACAGCCACAGTGAAGTAGGGGCTACATAGCCACCAGGGGGCATCACAAACATCCCTGAGGTCCTAGATGGACTGAGGGCAGGAGGGGCATTGGTGGTGAACCCTCACTAGAGAACATAGTGCTTATGTCAGGTTCTCCCCCAGCCTTCAACCAAATGGAATAGTGTTTAAAAGAAGGGCCTTCCTCTGAAAGCTGATCTCAGCTTCCAGCAGTGAGAAGGAGAGAGACCCTCAGTCCTGCTACCCAGACCCCTGCTACCCCAGTTCTAGGAATTGACATCTATCCAGGAGACCTCAGCAGTTGCTTGCATTGATCCATGTTCTGTTTGGGCTTCTGGTCCATATCCCAGGTAAAGCAAGCTGTAACAGTTTACAAGCAATGGGCACCTTTCAGAGATTGAAACATAGAATAGCGGGGCTGGAAGGACCCTCTGGAGGTCATTTAGTACAACCCCTGTGCAAGGCAGCATCATCTGTTTCTAAACCATCCATCTAACCTGCTCTTAAAAACTTCCAGAAATAGTGTTCACAGTTTCTGTAGGCAGCTTGTTCCAATCCTTACCCACCCTCATTGTAAGAAAGTTCTTCCTAATCTATGACCTAAACTTGCAGTCCCATAATTTAAGACCATTACTTCTTGTCCTGTCCCCTGCGGCCAAAGAGCACAACCACCATTCTCTTTCTAACCACATGTTGAATATCTGAAGACTGTTCTCAAATCCCTCAATTTTTATTCCTCCAAACTATCTCAGTTCTTAGCCTTTCCTTCTCTTAGCCTTTCCTCCTAAGTCATGTTTTCCAGACTTCTAATCATTTTTGTTGCTTCTTGCTTGGACTTTTCCTTATTTGTCCATATCTTTCTTTAAATGTGGTAGATTAAAGATACTCCAGCTAAGGTCTCATCAGCGCTAAACATAAACTGGAAGAATCATTACCCTTGCCTTGCAGGAGACATTTGCATGAATACAGCCTTTTGGTGTTTTGTTGTTTTTTTTCAATAAAATGCATTGTTAGTTCTCATCAGCTAATACCCCTGAGTTCTTTTCTGCAGTGCTGCAGCTTAGTTAGTCATTCCCCAGTCTGTATTTGTACATGTAATTTTTCCATCCTGTATAGAATTTTGCATTTATCTTTACTGAAATTCATTGAAGTAATTTCAGATTATTTTTCCAGTTCATTTAAATCAATCTGAAACCTAATCCTATTCTCCAGATGGTCTGCAACTCCACCCAGCAACATATCATCTGCAAATTTGCTAACTGCACTCAATCCCATCCTCCAAATCATTAATAAAGATTCTGAACAATAGTAGACCAAGGACAGACCTTTTGACAGTCTCACTCAGTACCTGCTCCTCACTAGATTCAAGACATCGATGACTACTCTTTGAGCGTGAGGATCCAACCAGTTACCAGTATGTTGGATCTAGTATTTTCATCTAGACTATACTTCCTTGATTTACTAATGTGAATGACATGGAAACAGTGTCAAAAGTCCTGCTAAAATAAAAAAATCTCTCATCCACTGCTCTTCCCCATCCACAGAGCCTATCACCTTGTCATAGAAGGAAATTGGGGTGGGGCAGCCATGCACTTGATGAATCCAAGTTGGCTGTTCCTGATCACCTTGTTCTCCCTCAGGTGCTTAGAAATAGATTCCTTGATAGCCTGTTCCATGATTTTTCAAGGTATCAAGGTCAGAATGACCAGATCTTGCTTTTACCTTTTCTGAAAGGCAATTATTCAGGACCTTGTCTAACTTCCATGAGTACTCAAAGGCCATAGCTAGTAGCTTCAAAATTACCTCAGCCAATTCCTTGAATACCGTTTATCTAGGGTACATCTTATCTAGCCCTACTGGCTTGGCAACATCCAGCTTCTTCAAGTGATACATAACCTCTTCTTCCACTACTCTAGACCTGGGGTTTTCAACCTTTTTAAAGAAGCGTACCCCTTCTGGTGTCGGTGGCGGGGGTGGGATCGGGGGTTTGCACATGGCGGCCACCGCTGCCACCCACCACCCTGCACTGCCGCTGCTGTCGTACTCTGCTTTCAGACGGCCAGTTGCATGTCCATCTCCTCAGGCTTTTGACAGGTCTTGCACCCAACCAATTGCACACCGCTCGTTAGCAGCCCACAGAGCCTCATGTGTGACTGGCCATGGGAAAGTGGCGCACAGCAGTGGAGCAGGGTGGTGGCTGGTGATACGGGGTGGTGGATGGTATCAGTGGCTGCTGCGTGTGAGCTCCCTTCCCTGCCCCTGAGTCTGGCCGGCTGGGCGGTAGCTATGCAGCCCATGGAGGGGCGCCGTTGCCCTCGTCCCCTCTCCCCTGCCACCCTGTTCCTGGGAGGTGGTGGCGCAAGGTGGTGGGTGGTGACGCTATGTCCCCACCCGCCTGCACATACCCCCTAGGACCTTTCCAAGTACCTCTAGGGGTACATGTACCCCCTGGTTGACAACCCCTGCTCTAGACTCTCCTCCTCTATCCTTGCTGCTAATTGTGCTTGTGTTCTGGTAGCTAACCTTATTCCTGAAGATAGAGGCAGTTAGCCATGTTAGTCTGAAGCCAAGTGGAGGACAGGGTAATATGCACCTTATAGACTAACTAAAGTAGGAAGGAAGGACGGATGGACAGATGGACTTTGACATTTTAGCTACTTTATTCAGGGCTGCGGGGTACAAAAAGCCAGTGCAATATACAAACCAAAGTCCAGGTACAATATACAAAGCAAAGACAGACACATCACCATCAAACCAAAAGCACCATGCCATTACATTTATAACATCACACCGGAACAGACACCTTTGCAGTATTACATGTTGTGCCTAACATGCCGTTATGCAGTCGGGACACCTGGCCACACGGTCTTTGTAAGTGGGATAGTTAACCAAATTAGTTCGGTCTTTTACTTGTTGCTCTGTATAAGGTGTGTCTCAGCCCTTGGATCACAGCAGCTTTTCCAATTAGGGTTTTTTCCTCAGCATATCCACCCTATTCTCACCTGCCATGACTTGTTGGATCAAAATAAAAGAGGGAGGCTTGCTGTTCTTAATCGCTGTTGACTGGGGCACTAATAAGGCCTTATTTACCCCCTACTTGACTTTTGTAATGCTCAGTCGTGACTGCTATTAGGCAGTTTATCTCTGTAGTGTTCCCGGCTATTTTATCTCTATCTATAATCTTCAGTGGATGGCAGGATTGTGAATCCCTGTATTGTCCACAGGTACCCCTATCCTGCAGTATTACCACTCACAGTTAGTTATCTTCTGTGTCTTCCAACTTCCCAGGCTGAAATCCTCATTGCTGCAGCAGACCTCGCTGGTAAAGTTTTCTTCTTACAAGATGTAGGTAAGTATGAAGACTCCTCCGAGTCTTAAGAACAGAGAGTAATACACATACCAATGCCTTCAACTACCCACTAGGCCCTGTGTGAAGAGGCTAATATTTGCTTTGGATTTGGATGTGGCTGAGTCAGGGGACAGTGATTTGATTCGGAGATTCGCATCACTGTGCCGAATTGATTTGGATGAATCTGATTTGGAGATTCAGCTGCTGCCGAATTGGCCGAATTTCTGAATCTGCCCCATCCCTCGTCCACTCTCCCAGCCCCCTCCCTGGCTTCCCCGCCCAGCCCCAGTCTCCCAGCTCTTTGAAAAAAAAAGCCCGGCACACACTGGCTGCTGCCATTGGGGGTGGGGGGGTGATCCCCGCTGCCCCGTGCTGCGTGGGGAGCTCTGTCACAAACCCCCATCCCCCACCCACTCTCACAGCCCTAGCTTGAGAATCAGGCTGAATCAGGCTGAATCTCCTACAAATCAAATCAGCACCTGAAGCTTTGCACAGCCCTACTACTCACACAAAGAAAAAAAGCAAAAAGCAGCCTCATGAGCAGCCTTGGCCCCAGACAAGGGGTTGGACCAAGGTGGTCAAGGGCCCCAAGGCCCCATCGCACCAAGGTCCCCGCCCCACTGAAGCTTTGCAACAGGTACGAACCTCTTCCAGGCTCAGCAGACCCTGCTAAGCTGCCAGCTCCTGCAGGCAACACAAGCTCTACTGTAGCTACTGCCCACAAGCTCTACTGTGGCTACTGCCCCCACTCTCCCTAGGACAAAACGCAAAGTGTTTGTCATGGGAGACTCCATCCTGAGGGGGACTGAGTGGGCAATCTGCCGCACTGACCCCTTAGCCCAGGAAGTCTGCTGCTTCCCAGGAGCCCCTATCTGAAACATTGTGGAGAAGATACCTGAGCTTCTCCAGCCCACAGACCACTATCCCATGCTCCTTATCCATGTGGGCACAAACGACACGGCTCAGAGCAATCCCATCTGGGTCATGAAGTGCCACAGGGATTTGGGAGCGGGGCTAAAGGGGTTGGGGGTGCAGGTGGTGTTTTCTTCGATCCTTCTAGTCTCGGGCTATGGGCTGAGGGAGAGGAGGATCGAGCTAGTAAACCAAAGACTGCCGTGCTGGTGTCATCAGGAAGGCTTCGGCTTTCATGACTATGGTCCGCTCTTTGGTGAGAGAGGCAGTGAGTTTCTGGGAAGGGATGGCCTCCACCTCTCTCCACTGGGGAGGAGGCTCTTTTCAGCCAGACTGGCTGACCTGCTCCACCGGGCTTTAAACTAAGCCCGCCGGGGGATGGGGGGACTACTGCCACTGCCGGCCCACTGAGCAACCCTTGCAAAGCCAGCAGACCAAGGCACTTGAGGGATCCCACCCCTTCCCCAGCCCTGGTACAATCTGTAGGCAAGGCAAGAGCCCCCAAAGGGCACTTGCCTGCCAGTACACAAATGCCAGGAGCTTGGGGAAAAACAGGAGGAACTTGTCCTCCTGCTTAACACAAATAATTACGATATCATAGGGATAATGGAGACCTGGTGGGACTCCACCTATGACTGGGCCACAGGTATAGATGGCTATACCCTGTACAGGAGAGATCACGTGTACAAAAGGAGCGGGGGTGTAGCTCTCTATGTCAAAGAAAGCTACGTGTCTCTGCAAGCCAATATTGGTGCCCAGGGTGGATGACTGGAGACCCTCTGGGTTAAAATCTGTGGGGAACACGGCACAGGGGACACAATGGTGGGAGTCTACTACAGACCTCCTACCCAGGATCAAGAGCTTGACCAGGAGTTCACCAGGGAAGTGACTGAAGCTGCATGCTCCTGGTACATGGTTGT
>NW_005843015.1:257722-283933 GCF_000455745.1 Alligator sinensis
GAAAGAGTGCTCGGCCAAATCTGAGCAGTCGCAAAGCTTTCTCTTGTGCATGGATGAACTCTATCTGATGCAAGAAGTCTATGGGCCAACAAGAGGTAAAGCACTGCTCAACCTGGTACTGGCAACGGGGGATGACCTAATCAGTGACCTAATGATCAAAGGAAAGCTGGGTGACAGTGACCATGAGCTGATCACCATCACCATCCGCCATAAAACTGGCAAGTCAGTCAGCAATACAGAAGTCCTCGACTTCAGGAAAGCAGACTTTGACAAGCTCAAGAGGCTTGTCAGTGAGGCCCTAAGGGACCATGACCCAAAGGGGAGGGGAGTTCAAGATGAGTGGTTGCTCCTCAAGGGAGCGATCCTGGATGCACAAGCAAAGTCTATTCCATTTCAGAGGAAAGGGAGCAAAAGGGCACAGCAGCTCCCTTGGTTCTGCAGGGAACTAGTGGACCTTTTGCATCTAAAAAGAAAGACCTACAAAGGATGGAGGACTGGATCCACCTCCAAGGAGGAATATTCTGCACTGGTCTGGACCTGCAGGGAGCGAACCAAAAAAGCCAATGCTGCAACTGAACTGCAACTAGCTACAAGTATCAAGGACAATAAAAAATACTTTTTTAGATACGTGGGGAGCCTGGTGAAAAGCAAGGGTAACATTGGACTCCTGCTAAACCACATGGGACAACTGACAACCAATGCCCAGGAAAAAGCCAACTTACTAAATGGGTACTTTGTGTCAGTTTTTCACCAGTCCCAAACACCTGGGTGAGGGTGATTCCTTATCCTCCATCAATGCTGACCTTGTGAAGGAACACCTTGAGAGGCTGGACACCTTCAAGTCAGCTGGCCCTGACAGTTTACACCCCAGGGTGCTCAAGGATCTGACAAGCATCATAGCTCAGCCCCTGGCACGGATCTTCGAGAACTCCTGCTGCTCTGGTGAAGTTCCTGAAGATTGGAAGAAGGCCAATGCGTGGCCATCAGGGTACTGATGGTCCAATATGTCGCTCTGAGCCCTGGTCATGGCAGGTCGCTGTATGCCTGGAGTGAGGATTCAGGACATCACGGAGACCATCCCGAAAATCATCAAGCCCTCTGACTACTACCCACTGGTTGTGGTCCATGTGGGGACAAATAATGCATCCAAGGGCAAGCCGGACAACATCATGGAAGACTACAAGGCCTTGGGACACCAACTGAAGAAGATGGGAGCTCAGGTGGTATTTTCCTCCATTCTCCCGGTAAGTGGACAGGGTAGGTGTCATGAGGCCTGCATTGATGTAGTTAACCAGCAGCTTCGGAGCTGGTGCCACGAGGTGGGTTTTGGGTTTTTTGACAATGACCCATACTTCTGTACAGAGGGCATGCTGGGGTGGGATGGGCTTCATCTCTCCCCTAAGGGCAGACGTATTTTTTCTTCTAGGTTGGCTGATCTCATACGGTAGGCTTTAAACTAGCTTCGCTGGAGGAAGGGGCCACTCCGAGTGGAGAGGATGCTTCGCCAGCATACAGGGTGCCAAGAGAACGGGACGCCCAGGTAAGCAACAACGTCCTGGGAGTAGGGGGCCACAACAGTCCTGGGAATAGGGGGGAGGCACGTGCACCCTTAGGAGGCCTCAAGTGCCTCTACACCAATGCTCGTAGTATGGGGATCAAGCAGAAGGAACTGTGCCTCCTGACTGCGAGTAAGAATCCAGACTTAGTAGGGCTCACAGAAACATGGTGGGACCCTACCCATGACTGGGCGGTGGGCATTCGGGGATACACCCTATATACAAGGGACAGGACAGAGAGGAAAGGCAGGGAGGGTGCACTCTATGTCAAAGAGCAACTCACATCATCAAGGATTAGCTTCGAGTTAGAGGAAGGTCGGGCAGAGACACTATGGGTCAAACTACAAGGGGGGCGTGGTGAAATGGACCTTACGGTGGGTGTCTATTACAGACTACCCAACCAGGGGGAAGAGCTGGACCAGGACTTCTCCTGTCAGCTTATGGAGGCGGTTAGGTCAAGGGATGTCATTGTCATGGGCGACCTAAACTACCTAGACATTTGCTGAGAGGAGCAGATAGCCAGGTCTGACCACTCGTGTAGGTTCCTGGCTGTATTACAGGACCTCCACCTTATCCAGGAGATGCACAGCCCCACTAGGGGTAACGCCTTGCTGGACCTGGTCCTGGCCACTGGGGATGACCTGGTGAGGGGACTGCAGGTCCTTGACCACCTGGGCAATAGCTATCATCACCTGCTGGAATTCATTATCCAGCTCAGGGTGTCAAGGGCTTATAGCAAGACTAAAGCCCTTGACTTCAGAAGGGCCAACTTCAATGAGCTTTGGAGATTAGTGAGGGAGGCACTGAGGGCCCAGAAGGTAGAGGAGATGGGAGTCCATGAGGAATGGTTGTACCTTAAGGGGGTGATCCTCCAGGCCCAAAGGATAACAGTCCCTGAGAGAAGCAAGGTGGGTAAGGGTGGTCAGAAACCCCTATGGCTCAGCAAGGGCATTTAGGAATGCCTGAGGACTAAAAGGGTGGTGTACAACTAGTGGAAGGGAGGGGATATCACCAAGAAGTACTCCTCCTCGGCCTGGGAGTGTAGGAGGGCCATTAGGAAGGCCAAGGTAGAGATGGAACTCAGGCTAGCGTCCAGGATTAAGGACAACAAGAAGTCCTTTTTCAAGTACATTGGGAACAAGAAGAGGGCACCAGGCAATGTAGGGCCCCTGCAAGACTCAAATGGTAACCTTGTGGCTATGCCAGATGAGAAAGCCAATATTTTTAACAGTTCCTTTGCCTCTGTTTTCTTGAACAGGGACCAGGGCATCCCTCCTGCCAGAGGTAGGGACAATCTCGGGGATAGCTCTGTCAGGCCTTGGGTCAGCGCAGATGTAGTTAGGGATCTTCTGGATGGGCTAGACATTTTTAAATCTGCAGGTCCAGATGCCCTCCACCCAAGGGTGTTGAGGAAGCTGGCAGGGGTCATCGCAGAGCCCTTGGCCCAGCTATATGAGCATTCATGGTCATAGTTTCATAGTTTCATAGTTTGTAGGGTCGGAAGGGACCTTGACAGATCATAGAATCATAGAATCATAGAACCATAGAATCATAGAAGTAGGGTCGGAAGGGACCTTGTAGATCTTCAAGTCTGACCCCCTGCCTGGGCAGGAAGAAAACTAGGCTCAAATGACCCCAGCCAGGTAGGCATCAAGCCGCTTCTTAAAGACCCCCAGGGTAGGAGCCAGCACCACTTCCCTTGGAAGTTGTGGCCGTTATTCCTTGTTATCCCGGGGGGCACTAGGGGAAACAAGGTCTCCCACAAACCCTTCTGGTCCCCCCTAGTGAGCTTATAGATGGTCACCAGGTCCCCCCTCAGCCTTCTCAAGCAAATCCCAGGACGTCATTCTCCTGTTGTACTCAGCCTTGGTGAGGCTGCAGCTGGAGTACTGCATTCAGTTTTGGGCTCCACAATTCAAAAAGGATGTGGAGAAGATTGAGAGAGTGCAGAGGAGAGCCACACACATGATCAGAGGTCAGGAAAACAGACCTTATGATGAAAGGCTGAGAGCTATGGGACTCTTCAGCTTGGAAAAGCACAAGCTCAGGGGTGATCTGATGGCTGCCTGTAAATTTATAAGGGGTGCTCACCAGGATCTGGGGGAATGTCTGTTCACCAGAGTGCTCCAAGGGATGACAAGATCAAACAGTCACAAACTCCTCTGTGACTCTTTCAGACTGCAGATAAGGAAGAACTTCTTTACTGTCTGAGCCCTCAAGGTCTGGAATAGACTGCTGCTGGAGGTGGTTCAAGCACCCACTTTGAATGCCTTTAAGAGAAATCTGGATGTTTATCTACTTGGATCCTATGACCCCTGCTAACTTCCTACCCCTGGGGCAGGGGCTGGACTCGATGATCTTCCAAGGTCCCTTCCAGCCCTAATGTCTATGAAATCTATGAGGGACCAGGACGCAGTGTGAGCTTGGAATTGCAGTCTGCCACTGAGCCTGCCTGGTCGCCCAGACCAGTCCTAACATCAGAGCACATATTGAAGACGGCTGTCCTCCACATGGCACAATGCCCCCTCAAGGGCCCAGTACACCTCAAAGAGGACAGAGATGTGTCCACACCAGGAGGCTGAAAAGCCGCAGGGCATCATCTGAGCTGGTCTAGGCAAGCTGGTTGTGACCAGGGTGACTGGCAGCAAGGGGAAGGCCTTATTTGGGGCATCTACAGTGAGGGGGACCTGGTATGTCTGGAGATGGTCATTCAGGGCAGCTGCTGCCTCTGGTGGGAGGGCAGCCTGGATGTTATGCAGGAGATGGCCCATGCTGCAGATGGAGCACATATCCAGTTGGGCAGGGCCTCAGGCGACAGCCAAGCCAACCGAGCAGGGTCAAGGACATGGCCCAGGCAGAGGACACATGCCTGGATGAGGGCAGCTGTGAGGCTAGTGGAGGCCAGGCTCATCATGGGGCGCTGCAGGGATGCGTTGTGCACGAGGGGCTCCCTCAGTAGCCATGGGAACTACCGGTGCTGGGCCTGGGGCTGGAGGCAGAAGGTGGCCTGCCAGGCTTGTACCACACTGCGATTGAGGCTGGAAGCACAGCCAAGTTCAAGAGCATGAGAACCAGCAGGAAGAGCTCCTGGTCAAAGCTGAGGGCTGCCACCCTCTGCAAGAACCGGCACACCACTTGTTGCCAGGATAGCCACTCCTTGCTTTAGAGGAATTACCGAAGGGGTTGCAGGTGGAAGGCAGCCACCTTGCTTGCCAGGTTGACCAGGCCAGTGGCACCCATCCCAAAATAAATCTACCAGGAGGTGCTGAAGTCTCTGGAGTAGGTCCAGTGGTGGGTTGAGTATGGCAAACTGGTGCAACAGGGTTGCCACCACCAGGTTGTTGGTGATGAGGACATGTCCACGGTAGGAGAGGCAGGGTAGGCGCCAGTGCCACCATTGCAGGTGGGCCTCCACCCCCTACTCAAGGCTGTCCCAGTTGCACGCCATGAAGGTTGACAGCCCCAGGAACACACCCAGGATCTTGAGGCCCTCACAGCACCAGGTGAGGCCCTTTGACAAAGCTTGGGGGGGGTCATACTGGTCCATGCACCAAGCAGCAGGGTATCACTCTTGGCCCAATTGATATGGGTTGAGGAGGCGCACTCATAGGCTTGCTGGCAGTCCATCAGGGCCTACACATTTTCCTGGGTGTTGAGGAAGATGATCACATCAACAGCTGGAGCAGAGGGCCAATGGACAGGCCCGTGGCCGTTGGCAGAGCCATGCCACTCAGGTGGTGCTGCAGCACATGCAGCAGCGGCTCAATGGCCAGGGTGTAGAGCATGCCTGACAGGAGGCAGCCCTGATGGATGCCCCTGCATGTGGGGAACGGGGCTCAGAGCACTCTGTTCACTTTGGGCAGGCTAGAGGTGTCTGGCCCAGTGACGGAGGCCATGATGGTGCAGAGGCAGGTTGCCAGCACTTTGGCCAGAATCTTGTAATCCACGCACAGCAGGGATATAAGATGCCAGTTCTTAATGCAGCCAAGGTCTCCCTTCTTGGGCAACAGTGTGAGCACCACTCGGTGGCAGCTGATTGGTAGGACTTTGTCAATGAGGCTTTCCTCGAAAACACACAGGAGGCAGGGGCCAAGGAGAGGCCAGAAGGTCTTGTTTAACTTGGCAGGGGTTACCTGTCAAGGCCTGGGGCTTTGCTGACAGCGAGGCCAGCCATGGTGACTGTTAGCTCGTCTAGAGACAGTTCCCACTCCAGCTCGCTGGCCTCCAGGATACAGAGATGTGGCAGGTCCTTATGGAGTTCCCGCATGGCCTTCGGGCAGGATGGCTTGGCAGCAAACAGGTCACGATAGAATGTGATGGTGTACTCCCGCACCTTGTCTGGGTCTGTAATTACCCGGCCCTCGGTGGTCTTGAGGTGATCTAAGACTTTGCTCACTGCCCGCCGCTGCTCCAGGTCAAAAAAGAAGCAGGTTGGAGAGTTGGTTTCTGTGAGCTCTTGGAAGCAGGCGTGGATTCTCATTTCACAGGCTGTGCTCTCCACCAAGTTGCGCAGGCATTTCCTGCAGAAATGGAGGCTCTTGCACAGCACTGCGTTGCTGCCGGCAACCAGCAGGGTGGCCTCAAGCTCGGCCACATCTTCATCCAGCTCTCGGATACAGCAGCGTAGGTCATTCATGGCCAGCCGAGTGTACTGCTGGCAAAAAGCCCAGATCTGTACCTTGCCCATGTCCCACCATAGCTTTCAGGAGGAGTAGCTTGGTCTTGCAGCCTCCCAGCCCCAACAAAACTGGGCAAAGCAGTCCCTGAAGTAGGAGTCTTGGAGCAGGCTGACACTGAAGTACCAATAAGCTGCCTGCATGCAGATTCTTCCAGGCAGGCTCTGTTCACAGTAGGCCCAACCATGATCTGACAGGCCCGAGGGAATGATGTGGTCGTTGTGCAGGAGTGGCAGATGTTGCTTTGTGACATAAAGGCAGTCAAGGCAGGCCATAGTTAGACCACCGGCACGCATCCTGGCCCAGGTGTACTGGTGCACATCAGGATGCAGGGCTTGGCAGATGTTGACATGGTGCATGGTCTTCAGGGCAGGCTGCAGCTTGTGGGTTGAGGGCAGGTGAGGCGCAGGCCCCGTGCAGTCAAGTGAGGCATCAGTGGTGCAGTTAAAGTCCCCACCTATGAGAAGCAGGTCATCATCCTCACAAGCATTGTGCAGGACGGCGGCCAAGGTCTCAAACAAATGACCCTCTCCTGGCCATCAGTGGGTGCTAGATGTTGATGGGTAGCAGGTGGTGTTGTGCTAGGGTGATGCGGGCAGTCAGCAGGCAGCTGGGGACAGCCTCCTGTTCCACCACTATGTCAAGCCGCAGCTGCAGTGATAGGAGAGTTGCGACCCCTAGCACTGAGGTTGGTGCCATGGCTCTGGAACAAGTGGGCTCACCAGGCAGTATGCCAGGTCACCTGGTTGAGCCTGTCAGAATGTATCTCCTGGAGGAAGGTGATGGCCAGCCACTTCTGGTGCAAGAGCTCCAGGATGGCCTGCTATTTCACTGGATCTCAACACCCATTGATGTTAAAAGTGCCAACGGTCATGATTGCCATGGGTGTGGGTATGGGAGAGGAAGAGTGAGGCAAGGTGTGGATGGAAAAGTGAGCACCCAAGAGCAGAGCAAGACAGGGAGACAGGTTGGGGAAGGCCTATTGTTCCCTACTCTACTCCAGGGACCACCCCCAGGCCCAACATGTCTCTCTTCCACTGTGTGAGTTTCTTCAGATGATAAGCCATCTGCTGGGTACCTAGATCTTGCTGCATAAGTTTGACTGAAGCCCTGGCAGCCTTGATAAAAAGCTTAGGGTCTGTGCACCACTGGGTGATGCACCCTGCTACATTATTCTGTCCTTTGGTCTGCTTCAAAAAGGTCAGGAGACCCCAATAGTTGGGGGTGACCGTTGGGGGGGATCTGCTAATGTGGGCTGGACGTTTCCAACAAAGAGTGGTGAGGCCACACCCCAGGTGGGAGCTCACCTGAAAATGTGATGTCTATACCCTCAATGTCCAGGCATGGCAACCTCTCATCATTCAGGTCGAGGACCGACTCCAGGAGAGCGATCCCTGCCTTCTTGGAGGGAGAGAGGTGGTCCTGCTCTTGAGGTTGCTTGTGACACCCAGAAAGCTGGATCTCCATCTCACTTGCTTCCTCATCCAAATCAGTAGGCTGGGACATGACCAAGAGGTCAGCAAACTCCTCTGCCCCTTGGGTCAGGCCTTCAGAAGAGAGACATTTTGTATCACCTTTACTGCCACCCAACTCCAGGAGCTGGGAGACAAGCAAGGGGTTGGTGACCCTGCCATCACCCCCCCTCCCCACCGTTGAGTCTTCCCCAGCCGTGGCCCCATGCAACAGGGTCACTAGCAGGACAGCCGGAGCAGGGTCAGGCTCTCCAGCGGGGACCCCTCCTGACACGGACTGAGGAGGGTCCCAGCGGGGATGGGGTGTCCTGAGAGGCCCCCTTCATCTTCCTCTCCTTGTTCTTCTTTTTCTTTGGAGGAGCGGCAGGCAGCCTCCACTTCATAGGGGATGGGCCGGACCGCTCCTGGCCTACTCCATCAGGGCCAGCCACCTCAGACAAGGCTATGGTGGAAGCCAACCAGAAGAAGGCCTGAGCCCCATTCTATGACAGGGCCTTGGTGCCACAGTCACAGGCCATCCAAGCCACCTTGACTAACACAGTCAGGACAGGCAGGGGGCAAGTGGAGGCATCAGCCCTTCCACTGGTGAGGCCTCTGCACTGCGGGGGTGGGCACTGTAGGTTGGATGGACAGGGGAGAGGGCTGGGGAGTAGTCCCATCCCCGCTGCTGGATGGTGCTTTCACGCTGGAGACCCCAGCCCCCTTGGATGGAACAGGGGTGAAAGGAGGTCAGGAAGAGCTCCCAGCCTCACTGGGTGGGGCCTGTGTCCCAGAGGTGGATGTGTCATCCATCAGTGCTGCTGCAGTCACTGATGTCCCAGCCACTTTCCCCTGTGGGCACTGCACTGCCAGGTGGGAAGAGCTACCACACTGGAAATACATAGTCTCCCCCAAGGAAAAATAAATCACAAACCTCCACCCACTGAATGTGAGGTTCAAGGAGTGAGGCAGAGACTGAGACCCCTCCCTGAGGAGCATGAAAATCTGCCTTCAAAAAGACAGGACATGCTTCAGCTACAGGTTCTTGCTTCCAATCATCAGTTGGCAAAAGGGAGTCATAGGACCCCCATAGGGCTCGAGTCCCTTGGCCAGCTCCTGGTCAAACACATGTGGGGGCACGTTAGAAATCACCACTTTCACTGACTGGGTGTCTAGGGGCATGACAAGATAGTGTATGCCCACAATGTCCAGGCCCTCCATGCACACCCTGTTGACCAGGGTGGAAGTGCTCATTTAAACCACTGGGACCGTGTTAACACAACCAATGTAATGTATGTTATGCCATCCCATGAGATCAGCTAGGGCACCTACATAGACCTCGACCCCGACATAGGGAGGGGTATGAACCCTAAAGTCATGGTTAAGGGGGAGGTCTTGAGAGGCATCCCCATGCCAGCCGCTGGGTGTAGGAATGGCCAGTCCTGCTAGGACAGAGTTAATCCCAAAAGCTAAAACTAAGGGAATGAAAAAAAATGTGTATATTAACTACAGAGATAAGTGTGTGGGAATGCAGTCATAAAAAGCTAAAAGGGAGGGTAAGTGCCCAAAGTGGGGAGACGAGGAGTGAAAAAGAGTCAGGGGGAGGGCTTATGGATGTTAGTAATAAAAAAGAAACAGAGAAAAGGAAAAAAAGGGGGGGATTAAGAGCACCCCTCGAAAGGCAAGATATACAAGAAGATAGCTCCCTGCAACAAGCAAGCAAGCAAGAAAGAAAAGAAACAGTAAGAAAAAAGCTGTGAACTAGCAACTCTCAGACAAAGAAAACAGAAGTAGAGGGGGAGGGGACAGAGAGCAGAGAGAAAAAAAAACACTGCGAAAATACAATAAAAAAATCAGAAAGGGGGATAAACAAAAGCAAACCATCTTTAGACAGGTGGGAGTCAGAAAAGAAAAGAGACAGAAAGCTACGGAGTCTTATGTTCAGGATTGCCCCACGCAGCTTCATGTGAGCCTGGTCTGAAGTGTCCAAAGCAGAAGGAAGGACTTGACTTTTTAACTACTTTATTCAGGGGTTCAGGGATACAGAAAGGTTGGCTGCTTACAAAGCAAAAAACAAACAAATTACTATCAAACCATGTCATTGCATTCATCACATCAAACCACGACACATCAAACCACGACAGACACCTTCGCTACATTCCACATCATGTCTTACATGCTAGTTATGTGGTAGGAGTGCTGGCAACATGGTCATAACTATAAATAAACAATTCATACCCTGCTCTATCCAATCATACACGTGACAACACCTTCAACTTCCCACACAAAAAGAGAGCAAAAAAAGCCTTGTGAGGGCCCAGGCCGCGGCACGAGCTGGAAGTCATAGTCCGACACCAAGCCAGCCCGGTCACCTAGACCGGTCATGACATCAGAGCATGTATTTGAGACGGCCATCCTCCACATGGCACAGTGCTCCCTCAAGGACCCAGCGTGTCTCAAAGGCAGGCACTGCCCACCAGTGCACAGCATACTCAAACTCCAGTGAGAGGCGCGCCTGCACCAGGAGGTGGAAAAGCCGCAAGGCATCATCTGAGCTGGTTCTGGCAAGCCGGTTTTGGCAGCTCTTGAAGACAGCCAGCTTGGCCTGACCCAGTAAGAAGTTGGCCAGGCAAATGGGGCCCTTCTCAGCTGCCCGGTATGGGTAGGAGCACACGTAGGTGGTCTCCGAGAAGCTCCTGCCCAGCGCTCGCAGCAGCGGCTCAAGGGTGACAAAGAGCGTCCGCAAGCAGGGACAGTCGAGGAAGGCATGAAAGAGGATCTCTTCAACACCCTCTGGGCAAAGGGACAGGCCGTCGAGGCAGCTGGGTCAAAGTGGGATGCAAATGTACCAGTGGCTAGGATGCCGTGCAGCAACCGCCACTGCAAGTCACCAGTCTTGGTGGTTGGAGGCTTATACAATGTGCGCCATGCTGGGTAGGCTGGTGGGGAATCTGGTGGCCCCAGGCACCATCGCCACAGTGTATCAGGGCAGCCCGCCAGCACTTGGGCATGGCGGGCATGAACCACCCAGGCATATAGGCTTCTACACAACAGAAAAGCAAAGGGGCAACCCGTGTCACTGTCAGGAGGCACAGAGGGCATCAACAGGGTGCCAGGGCCAACAGCCAGCTCGCTGGCCACGGCCGGGGTGACTAGTAATGCAGGAAAAACCTCACTCGGGACATCCGCAGAGCAGGGGACCTGGCCCGCCCGGAGATTGTCATCCAGGGTGGCTGCTTCCTCCACTGGGAGGGCAGCCTGGATGTCACACAGGAGATGACCCACACTGCAGACAGAGTGCATGCCCAGCCAGGTGGTCAAGGCCTCGGGTGAGAGCCAGTCCGACTGAGGCGGGTCAAGGAGATGGCTCAGGCAGAGGACACGCACCTGGATGAGAATGGCTGTGAGACTGGCAGAGGCCAGGCTCGGCACGGAGCATCCTCAGAGCTGGGTTGTGCGCCATGGGTTCCCTCAGCAACTGCGGGAACTGCAGGTGATGGGCCTGGGGCTGGAGGCAGAAAGTGGTTTGCCAGGCTCGTACCATGCCACGGTAGAAAGCCGGAAGCAACGCCCAGTTCAAAAGTGTGAGGTCTAACAGGAAGAGCTCCCGGTCAAAGCCGAGGGCCCCCACCCTCTGCAGAAACCGGCACGGCAGTTGTTGCCAAGGTAGGCACTCCTTGCTGTACAGGAGTCATTGAAGGGCCTGCAGGCGGAAGGCGACCACCTTGCTCGCAAGGTCAACCAAACTCTGCCCCCACCCCAGCTACAGGGAGGCAAAGGACAGCTCATGGGAGCCAGTGGCGCCCATCCCAGAAAAAATCGACCAGGAGGCGCTGGAGTCTCTTGAGTAGGTCCTGTGGTGAATCGAGTACAGTGCACCAGTGCCACAAGGTCACCGCCGCTAGGCTGTTTGTGATGAGGACACGTCCATGGTAGGAGAGGCTGGGTAGGCACCAGTGCCACCTTTGTAGGCGGGCCTCCACTCCTTCCTCAAAGCCGTCCCAGTTGCGCGCCATGAAGGTCGATGGCCCTAGGAACACACCCAGGACCTTAAGGCCTTCACGGCGCCAGGTGAGGCCCCCTGGCAAATCCAGGGGGGGTCATGGTGATCCACACACCAAGCAACAGGGTATTACTCTTGGCCCAGTTGATATGGGCCAAAGAGGCGCGTTCGTAGGATCACTGGCAGTCTGTCAGGGCCTCCACATCTTCCTAGGTGTTAAGGAAGATGGTCACATCATCTGCGTATGCTGATAGCCAGAGCACAGGGGCAATGGACAGGCCGATGGCCAATGGCAAGGCCACACCACTCAGGCGGCGCCGCAGCACATGCAGCAGTAGATCAATGGCTAGGGCATAGAGCATGCCCGACAGGGGACAGCCCTGATGGATGCCTCTATGTGAAGGGAATGGGGCACAGAGCACCCCATTCACCTTAAGCAGACTGGAAGTGTCTTGACACAAGACCCGGAGGGCCCCAGTGAAAAGCGGCCCAAAGCCAAAGGCCTCCAGGTTCTGAAAGAGGTAGGTGTGGTCCACCTGGTCAAAGGCTTTCTCCTGATCCAGAGATGAGGCCAATGTCTAGGCCAAAGAGTTCACTGGCTGTAAGTAGGTCGTGCAGCAGAAACAGGTTGTCTTGAATTGTTCTGCCCGGCACACAGTAGCTCTGCTCAGGCCCAGTGACGGAGGCCATGACAGTGTGGAGGCGGGTGGCCAGTGCTTTGGCCAGAATCTTGTAGTCCACACACAGCAGGGAGCCCAGCTGCCAGTTCTTAATTCAGCCAAGGTCTCCTTTCTTGGGCAGCAGCGTGAGCACTACATGGCGGCAACTGATCGGCAAGACCTTGTCGGCAAGACTCTCCCAGAAAACATGCAGGAGACAGGGGCCGAGAAGAGGCCAGAAAGTCTTGTAGAACTCAGCAAGTAACCCATCGAGGCCTGGGGCTTTGACGGTGGTGAGGCCAGCTGCGGCAGCTGCCAGCTCCGCCAGAGTCAATTCCTGCTCAAGCTTGCTGGCCTCCAGGGCACAAAGGCGTGGCAGGCCCGCATGGAGTTCCCGTGTGGCCTCAGGACAGGACAGCTCAGCCGCAAACAGGTCACAATAGAAGGCAACGGTGTGCTTATGTACTTCACCCGAGTCAGTGATTACCTGGCCCTCTGGGGTCTTGAGGTGATCTAAGACTTTGCTCACTGCCTGCCGTCGCTCCAGGTTGAAGAAGAAGCAGGTTGGGGCATCTGTTTCGGCCAGCTCTTGGCAGCGGGGGTGGATCCTCGCTCCACGGGCTGCACTCTCTGCCAAGTCATGCAGGCACTTCCTACAGAACCGGAGGCTCTTGTGCAGCACCGCATCACTGCTGGCAGTCAGCAGGGCAGCCTCAAGCTCTACCATATCTTCCTCCAGCTCTCTGATATGGTGGTGCGGTTCATTTGTGGCCAGCTGGGTGTACTGCTGGCAAAAAGCCTGGATCTATACCTTGCCCACGTCCCACCATAGCTTCCAGGAGGAGTAACTGAGTCTTGTGGCCTCCCAGCCCCACCAAAAGCTGGTAAAGCAGTCCCGGAAGTAAGAGTCTTGAAGCAGGCTGATGTTGAAGCACCAACAGGGCGCTCACACACAGGTTCTCCCCGGCAGGCTCAATTCATAGCAAGCCAGGCCATGATCTGACAGACCCGAGGGAATGATGTGGCCACTGCGTAGGAGTGGCAGATGGTGCATGGTGGCAAAAATGCAGTCGAGGTGGGCCACAGTGAGACCACTGGCACTCGTTCTGGCCCAGGTGTACTGGTGTGCATCGGGGTGCAGGGCTCACCAGACGTCAACGAGGCCTGTGGTCTCCAAGACGGACTGCAGCTTGTGGGCTGAGGGCAGGTGAGGCTCAGACCCTGTACGGTCGAGTGAGGTGTCAGTAGTACAATTAAAGTCCCCACCTACAAGGAGCAGGTCATATTTCTCACTAGCATCATGCAAAAGGGCACCCAAGGTCTCAAAGAAAGTGACCCTCTCCTGGCCATCAGTAGGTGCATAAACGTTGACAAGTAGCAAATGGTGTTGCACTAGGGTGCCGCAGACAGTCAGCAGGTGGCCGGGGACAATCTCCCATGCCACCGCTGTATCATGCTGTAGTTGTGAATATAGGAGAGTCACAACCCCAAGGTTGGTGCCATGACTCAAGAACAAGTGGGCTCACCAGGCAGTGTGCCAAGCCAACTGGTTGAGCCTGTCGGAATGCATCTCCTGGAGGAAGGCAACAGCCAGCCACTTCTGGCGCAGGAGCTCCAGGCAGTGTTAAAACTGCCAATGGTTGTGGCTGCCATGGGTGTGGGTATGGGAGAAGAAGAGCAAGGTAAGGTGTAGGTAGAAGAGCAAGCCCCCAAGAGAAGAGCAAAAAGCAGAGACAGGTTGGAAAAGGGCTATCATGCCCTACTCTACTCCAGGGACCCCGCCAGGCCCCAGTCATCTCTCACCCACTGAGCGAGCTTCTCCAGATGTTAAGCCATCTGCTGAGTGCCTAGATCTTGTTGCATAAATTTGGTCACAGCTCTGGCAGTCTTGATAAAAACTTTAGGATCTGAGCACCATTGGGTGATGCACCCCACTATGTTCTTCTGTCTTTTAGTCTGTTTCAAAAAGGTCAAGAGACCCCCATAGCCAGGACTGACCCAGGGGGAGTCTGCCAGCATGGGCTGCACATTTCTGACAGACATACAGCAAGGCTGCACCCTAGTTGGGAGCTCCCACAAATGCAGCATCTACACCTTCAATATCTAAACCTATCAGCCTCCTCTGATCGTCCAGGTCAAGGCCTGGGTCTCGAAGAGCAATCCCCACCTTCCTGAGGAGAGAGAGGTTATCCTGCTCTTGAGGTCACTTGCGACACTCAGAAAGCTGGATCTCCATCTCACTAGCCTCCTCATCTAATTCAGTAGCCTGGGACGACCAAGAGGTCAGCATACCAAGACTCTGCTGCCCCCTGGGTCAGATCTCCAGAAAAGAGGTATTGTGCATAGCTTTTACTGCCACCCACCTCCGGAAGCTGGGAGACAGGTGAGGGGTTGGTGACCCCTCCCCACCTCCAAGCTGCCGCCATCCCTGGTCAACAGAGTCATTGACATGACAGCCGGAGTGGGGCCAGGCTCTCCAGCAGGCCCCCTCCCCCCCCCAGCACCAGCTGAGGAGGTTCTCAGCGTGGATGGGGTGTCCTGAGTGGTCCCTTTCACTTCCTTCTCTTTGCTCTTCTTCTTCTTCGTGGCAGGTGGACCATCCTTCATAGAAGATGGGTCAGACTGCTTCTGACCTGCCTCTCCAGGGCCATCCACCTCAGACAAAGCTGCAGTGGAGGGCAACTGGGAGAAGGCCTCATTTACTTGGTCCAATGGAGGCCAGCACCTGTTGGCTGTCAGCCAACCAACTTGAAATACATCACAAGTTGCCGGGCAGACTCTAGCCCACCAGGAAGGAAGCTCCTCACCCAGGTATGTGATGCCAGTCATGTAGGCAGAGGGAGCAGGTTTCCCGCCTCCCTCAGGAATATATCAAGCTCAGGTTACCCAAAGAGATAGGGTAAAGGTATGTATCCTCTGCTGGGCCCATCCTAATCACAATTGTCACAAAGCAGAGTTTTTGGGGGAGAAACAAAGGTGGCTTTCTGCCACATATACTAACTGAAAAGATAAGTGTCTGGGAATAAGGCCATAAAAAGGAATAAGAGGAGGAGAGGGTCGGAGGGAAAAAAAACCCAGGGGGGTTTGAAACAGTGAAAAAATAAAAAAAGGGGAGGGAGGGAGGGAGGGAGGGGGAGAGGGGGAAATTAAGAGCACCCCTTGGAAGGCAAGCTATTGGAAAAGATAACTCCATGCAACAAGCAAGCAGAAAAGAAAGAAAGAAAGGAAAAGAGACAGTAAGAGAAAAAGGCTGTAAAGAAGCAACTCACAGACAAAGAGACTGGAAGTACAGGGGGGAAGGGACAGAGAGGAGAGAAAAAGGAGAGAAAACGCTACGAAAATGCAAGAAAAGAATCAGAAAGTGAGCTAAACAGAAGCTAGAGACCTTTAGACAGGTAGGAGTCAGAAAAGAAAAGAGATAGGAAGCCAGGGAGTCTTACGCTCAGGATCGCCCCATGCAGCTCCAAGCGAGCCTGGTCCATTGCGTCCAAAATGGAAGGAAGGAAGGAAGGATGGAAAAGCTTTTGTGAGATGAAGCACACTTCATCAGAGCATCACAAAAAATTGTGCTATATATGTATCTACTTTGGTTAGTCTATAAGATGCAAATCTACCCAGCCTTCCACTTCTTCCTGAAGACCAGTAGCATAACTTGAGGATGGTAAGAGGGGCACCAACACCAGATAATGACTTGGGGAGGTTGACAGAATGGCACCCTCCCCCTCCACAAGTCTTTACCATGGCAGGAGCATCTAACTAACTGCCCTGCTGTTGTAGCTAGGCTGGCACAACCCCCACTTCCTGGCCATAAGAACTCAGTGCAGGGACATAGCATCAAGAATGGGGGTCTTTGAATCCCCAGGACAGATAAGACTAGTCACCCTTCTTTCCCCTCCCTCTCTCTCCAGGAGAGTTTTTCCCAGGGCACAAAACTTGTTAATTATGCTTCTGCTAAAGACTGAAGTAAATAAGGCATTAAATACTTCATCCTTCTCCACAGTATCCATTATTAGATTGCCCTCTGCACTTATTTAGGGACTTATATGCTCGTTGGTCCTCCTCTTACTTCTCACATACTTGTAGAATGGGTTTTGAGGGGCAGGGGGGGGGGGTGGCTTTCCATTTTGCATATCTTGCTAGCTGCATCTCAGTTCTTACCTTGGCCTTCTTGATTTCCAACCTTCATACTTAAGGTTATAGTCTTATAACCCTCCATAAAAATGTGGCCATAGTCCCAGTTCTTGCAGGATTCTTTTTTGGGTTTCAGCTCATGAAAACATCTACTGTTTAGCTGGGCTTGTCTCCTACTGCTTTGAGGACTTAGCAACCATTATCTAGCTTGCATGAAACTTGGCAGCAAAATGACCCTGCACATCAGCATCCAGCCCTGTACATTTTTATTTCCAGAAAAATATGACTTTGAATGGGAAGGTAGCATCTTCACAATAGTTCCTCTGTCATCTGCTATATAACAGAAGGGGGGCTTGGTTAGGAAGCAGGTGAATATGGGTTCAAAACAAGAAAGATCCTTTCGAAAAAAGGAACAGGCACTCAGGTTTGCAAAAGTGGCTGCTCATTTTGTCCAGAGGTATAACGCAGCTGGGTACCCAAGGCAGTTGCAACACACAGGGCAGCAGTGATTTCCAGCTGCTGCTATGCTACCAGTGCTATTGTGCACTGCAGTAGCAACAGTTTTCCCCTCTCCCCCTGTTGGCACCAAGGGTGGTGCCCCAGTTACCTATCCTAGTTATGCTATTGATTTTGGCAATCTCCATGTTTGAGTGCCCATCTTTGGAGATCTTGAGCCCAATTTCTGGAACAGTTCCCAATGAAACATTGCCAACCTCTAAATCACAGAATCATAGAAAAGTAGGGCTGGAAGTGACCTCATGAGGTCATCTAGTCCAGCCCCTGCTGGAGGTAGGATCATCCCTGAATAAACAATAGTAGACAAATGTTTGTCTAACCTTACTCTTAACTGCCAAGGTTGGAGACTGTACAGATTCTCTAGTAATCTGTTTCAGTGCTTACCCACCCTCATAGTGAGAGTTTTATATAATATACAACCTAAATTGTCCTTGCAGTGATTTAAGTGTGTTCTTTATTTTTCATGTCCCTGGAGGCCACTGAGAATAGTCTCTCACTATACTCTTTAAAACTACCTTCTGTTAGGCATTTGAAAACCATTATCAAATCCCCGATTCTGCCTTCTTCTAGGGATTAAATAATCTCAGTGCTTTCAAGATGCTCTAAAATCATCTAGGATCCCATAATCATGCTAGTGACTTAAGTGTCATGAGAGTTACACAGCTTGGATTCTTTTATTTGTCCTTTTTTGTGCATTCGGGTCCCATTGTTAGACTTCTTTCTGCACCTGAAGGTGCTAGAGGCTGAAAATGAAATGAAATGGAAATGAAATTAGACCTTCTTACAAAAAACTTGACTCCAGGAGCTGTGGTTTTAAGATGAAGACCAAAAAATAGGGTCCAAATAATGCAAAATCACAGGAAATGGCATCCATGTGCTCCAGAACAACTTTTGGGTGTCTGCCTCACTGAGCATCAGGTTGTACCTGTCTCAAGCCAGATGAGCAAAGTCTGACACAGACAAACTTGATGGCTGCTTTTGAAAATCTTGACACCTCAGGGTGTGTGTAGATGACATGGGCGTTAATGTAGAACACCTGAAAATTTTAATGTGGCATTTTTTTTTAGTGTGGTGCATTTTTGTTTGTACAACACAGCATTCGTGTTCGCAAGAACGGGGCTTTTGAGCAAATTAAGCTTTGTGTGACATTCCCTGCAGATTCAGTAGGGGGAGTCAAATACCAATTTAACCCCTGTAATGTCTTTCCTAATGTATTACAGCAGGAGGCACATATAAACCACCCAGCCTCCTCAGTCCCTGCCCCCGGACTCTCACTGGGCAGTCCTGACTCTCAGTGGGAGTCTTCCCTGGGCATGGTCATGGTCACCCCAAAATTCTTGTCACTTGCACCCACATATCCTTGGTTGGTCTGGTCTCTCTCTGTCAGTACATGATCCCAAAGACCCCATCCCAATCCCAAAGACATGCCGCTTGAATCCTCTCCTCCCAGCCCACCATGTTACAAATATATGTGTTTTTTCTTTTATTTACTATAGCTGCTATGATAACTGCTATGATATCATAAAATATTCAGGGTTTAGAGTACCGGGTGGGTGGGTGTTCATTGCCGCCTGGTTGATTGGTGATTGCTGTCAACGTTGGTGGTGGTGGCGAGCTCTTCTGGCTTTTTTTTCCTGTTTTTTTTTGGGACTACATTTCCCAGCATTCCTGAGTTCATTGATCTTCATATAGTTTCCAGTGGGGGCTGTCACTGAAACCCTCCTGTTCCATGCCCAGGTACACTGTCAATCAGTTTGTGTAGTGCCACATACAGCTTTTGAAGGTGTGTTGTGAATTGTTTTATGAATGTTTTTGAAAATGTGGGTTGCTGTTTGGCTTGGTTCCCCAACCGCCTAGCTCACCAAGAGCTACAATAGTTTAACTTTTTCACCCATGTGGGAGGAGGTTCATTCAGATGTAGGTGACAATGTGTAATGCCCCCCTCCTCCAAACCATTCACAGTCTGGAAGCAGCAAACCCTTAGCCCAATCCAGATTTCCTCCTCCTTCCCTTGACCATCCTCCCTTCCACCCCTCGTCTACAACACCCCACACCCCTGTAGACAGACACAGATTTAAAGTGTAAATGAATTTATTTTAACATAACCAAGAGAAAGAACAAAGCACTTCAAGGGGTTGTTGTCAGCAATATATCCTGCCAGACATTTATGTACAAGGGCTGCCCAACCAGCCTCTCCTTGAAGATATCTCCTCGGTCCCTGTGCTGCTGCTGCTGCCCGGACATGTCTCTGTTGTCTGGCCACTGCCTATCACACTTCTTTTTCTCATGACTCCTTGAAAACCTCTTTGCGGCTCTCACAGATAGCTTGCAGGCTGCCACTATATATGTCCATGATATTTTCTTGCTTCATCTCGAGCCAGCATGTAAGCATCCTCCATCGTCCTTTCAGTCAGCCAAATGCACATTCCACGGCCATCCTGCAACTGCCCATACAGTAGTTAAAAAACATCTTCTGCAGGTCAGTGACATTCCCTCCATCAGGCTTCATGAGCCAGGGCTTTAGGGGGTTGGTAGCATCCGCTAATATAACCGTGGGAATGGCAACACCGCGGATCACTGTCTCCTCCACACCGGGTGTGTAGTGTCCTTTCTCCACAAAGCCAGGCAGAGGGGAGTTTCTGCACAAACGCATCATGCATGCTGCTGGCCCACCCAGTATAAATGTTTGTGAATCATCCCCAGTGGTTCACCATGCCTTGCAGGATCAGGGAGGCATATCTTTTCCTGTTTGTGAAAGCCCTCCCGCTCCCTGCAGGGCACAGCACTGGGATGTGAGTGCTGTCTAAAGCCCCCACACAGTTTGGGAACCCCTCCTCATTAAAGTCATCTATGACTTGTTGTGGATTTGCCAGGCAGATAATTTTGCTTGCAGAGATCTCCTTAAGCAGCTGGCATACCTCATGAGTTGATAGCCTGACCATGCAGGCAGCCATGCCAAACTGGTTTGTGATGTAGCAGAGGCCGGATAGGCTGGCCAGTTTCATGATGGCCATTGCACCCCTTGTCGGGTGGGATGTCCCGATGCATGTTAGCGTTCTGCCTCATGACGTGGGGCCCCAGCATTGAGACAATATGATAGAATATCTCCCTTTTGATTCAAAACCACCAGCACAATTTGCTCCCACCACGCCAAGCTGCTCTCGTGGGCCCACACCATGCAGATTCTGGTCCTCCTCAGGTTTCTCAACAGAGCCTGGTCAAATTCCACTTCTTCACTTTCCTCTGTGTATTCCAAGTCCTCTGGGTACCTGTATCTTTTCCTTCTTATTGTCATTAATGCTGTTAAACCAGGAACACAACTTGCCAGTGAACACTGTAGAAATAGTTCCTATCCCTCTCAAGTGTTGCAGCAGTAATCCCCAGGTAAACAGCATTTGCAGAAGCAGTACTGCCACCTCCACCTCCTCCTCCTCCTCCTGCTTATTTGTGTCCTTCATGTTCTCCATGTCGGAGGACTCTTCACTGCATTGTTCTCCGTCGTCACATATTTCATCCTCATACTCCATTTTGCCCCTCTCCATCAGCAGCGGCTTCTCACTCATCTGCACCAAGCAAGGGACAGGGACTGTAGGGTGTTGTGTGGTCTGGAGCTTGGTGTAGCTGCTTTTTCAACATTTCACCCTGGGGCATTGGGGCTTTTGCACATCCTTTCATCCTGAGCTTAGCAGCCACTGTTGTTCTGCTGTAATCAAGCTTGCAAAGAAAAAATGTTTTGCCTACTCCTCTCCTGGTAAGGTAGGCTACTCAAAACTTCTGCCACTTTAGGGAAAACAGGCTGTGCTTCTGTAATAAAATTATTTTGCAGAAGCAGGCAGGTAGGTATTGATTTTTGCAACATTCCGGACCATTGAGCAGCCATCCCAAAGTACAATGGCCTTATTTACCACATTACCGCATCTTTTTTTGTTGTTAAATTGGGTGCTTCATCACCTTTGGGTGTTTTGACATTTACAGGTAATGACTTCACAATCCTTGGAATTTTCCAAGACTCTCATGCAAGCACAGCCTGAGTATAAAGGCACCCCTACAAAAAATTTGCCAGCCCCCTTTCACAAATCGCTTGTGCTGTTGACCATGAACTGCTTCACCATGTCTCAGAAAGCCAAGTGGTCCAGGAGGCTGATACTTCCATTGCTCGTGGACCCAACTGGACCCAGGAAGAACTGGAGGATTTAATCAACATTTGATCGGAGCAAAGGATCATAGACAGACTGGAAAGTAGGAGGAATAAGCCTGTTTATGTCAAGATCACAAAAGGCATGCAGGTGTGAGGGCACAACTGGGACTGAACCCAGGTCTGGTGCAAGATCAAGTCCCTGAGATCAGTGTTTTACAGAGCCAAAAATGTGAACTTTCATTCTGGGGCAGATTGCACAATTGCTCCCTTCTATGACAAGCTGTCCATCATTCTCTCCAATGATGCAGGTGACAACCCAGGTATGGAGACTTAGCACCAGGGTTGGGCAAGAGGAGGAGGCTGCGGCGTCAGCAGCCCCTCCTGAGGGTGAAACCATGAGTAGCAATTCTCAGCTGCATGGAGACTGCTCCCTGCTCCCTGTTGATCATGAGTGGCAGGAAGAACCATCAGTCACCATACACTTAGTGCCACTTAGTCCCGTTCCACAGACTAACACAGGTAATGAAGCAGAGGAGGTGGAAGGTCAGGAAGAAACCCATGCAGCTGATACATCATCTACTGTTACTGAGACCCAAGAACATGCTGGACCTGTTAAGTCTCTTGTAATGTGCCTCTTGCCACTGCCAGGCAACTCCTGGGATTGTGCTGGTTAGGTTTAGGGGGCCAGGGGGAGGGCGAGAAATTCATGTGTTGCTGTAGGTGGGTCGCCACGTTCTTTCAGTGGTGGTGCATGGCGGATTCAATAGCTTGTAATGTAACAGACGCCAAACTAATTATTTGCTTTAATTTTTTGCATCTAGCATGGGCAGTGGCAGCTGTGGACCTATTTCTGAAGTGAGTACTTTTAAGTTTGGGGCAATATGAGTGGTGCCCCACTGTTGTGGTGTCTCTTTCTGTGCCTGCTGGCATTTTGCGTACTGCATGGTGGGGAGTGGGGGTGTATACTTCCCTCCTCTTCAGGGGAAGGCAACCATTGATTTTTCCTTTGTTTATCAGTCACCGTGACCCATGGCTGCCCGGGACAACATCCCACTCGCACTACAGCAGAACACTGCAGAGATTTTTGTAGCAAGCAGAATCAGTCCCGTGAAACCTTGCTCCAGGTTTTGGCAGACCCCTCAGTAGCCAGAGTGTAATGCACAGATGCCTGGTGGGATAAATGCCATGAGTTGCTGCATAAGGATGATGCCATCTTCAAGGAAGTGCGAGACACCATAAGGAATTTCAAAGATATGGTTGATGAGTCCCATGTTGAATTACAGAGGTCATAGGACACTTTTAATGATGCCTTTCACAGTGTGCAGAAGTACCTCTTAAATAAATGGGTACTACACCCAAAAGGGAAAAGTTGGTCTGCTCATCTTGCTTCTGTGCAAGATGGGGAGAGAATTATAGCCACGCCTGTTCCCCCTAACTCAGTGGGGTCACAGGAGGGCCGTACAACTGCCAGCAGGGTCAGGAGGGTGCCACTGCATTTCAGGGAGACAGAGGCAGTTCAGGGTCATGGTAGGGTGAAGACAAAGAAGCACAAATAACTATAATAGTGTGTTGCAAAAAATAAAACCTCATGGTTTCCTGGCTTCCTGTGTCTGCCTCCATATCAACCCTTACACCGCTTGGTTGCAAAGGTGGATTTCGTTCATTGTTTGGGTTCATTTCTCTGTTTGTTTTTCCTGCCAATTGCTGCATGGTGCTGGGGAGGGGGTGCGGGGGTTGGCAACCTCTCTTGCACAGGTACACAAGGGGGCTCCAGAGGTAAACAGGGGGGGCTGCCTGGGTCGGTCACAACACACAAGTGCTGGCCTGCACACCAGGATTCTGCAAAGGCAGCACCCACTCTGCAAAGTCACTTTTGAGGCCATACTTACTGCTTCTGATTTCACCTCCCTTAGTTGGGAGAAGGGAAGTCACCCCACAGCAGCCTGGCTTGCTTTTTTGCAAACCACCAGCCACTTTGCAAAGTCACCCACAGGGGCGCATGCTTTCCCAGACTCTTTGGCTCACCCTTCACAACCCTTGCATTTTTCCTAGAAAGCAACTTTGAAAATGCGTTTTCAAGATTCTTTTCATGTTCTTTTCCAGCCAGGTGCCAGGCACTGTCTCCTTTGTTTTGGAACACCAAAGCAAGGCTGTGGGTGGGGGACAGCATGGGGTTTAAGACCTGCTTTGCTTGCACACAAACCCAGGGACTTTGCAAAATTTTCTGCCTTCTTTTCACGCTCTTTTCCAGCCCGGCACCAGAGTGTCTGGTTTTTTTCCCAACCCAAAAAGAGACTGCCGGTGAGGGGGAGGGTGTTGTGCCACTGAAGCACTATAAATTGGGGAAGCAGAGGTTGGGGTGTGCATTCACTCTATCAGTGAGGGAGGTTTGAGGCAGGTGGGGGATGACAGCACAGCAGAGGTAGAGAAGTACTCATCCCAGTCATGAGACTTCCCTCTGGAGGGCACAGCAATGAGAATCCAGGGTTTCAGAAGACTGCTGGCTGATCAAGTGGGGTGCAGTGAAGCCTTGAGTGCTATTTGATGCCCACACCTCTGCGACATGCAATTTGAAAGAGGACATGGTGATGTACTACACACCACCTTTGGTAAGTGACACCTGACACTTGTCTGTGCCCTGAGGGTGGCAGGCTCGTCCTTAGGGGGGGCGAATACAAGCAACTGCCCTGGGCACAGTGCTTTGGGGGCCCCACAGATATGGGAGGAGCAGACGGGGCAATTCCTCAGTGCCACCACCGGCCTTGCATCTGAACACTCGCCAATTCCCCTTCACCGCCACTGCCGCTGCAGCAGCACGAGGGATCCACTCTGTGTGTGGTGTGGGGGTGGTAATTTGCCCAAGACCCTGCACCAGTGGTGTATTGTGGGTCTCCGGGGCCTGAGAGACAATCCCGGGGTGCTGCTGCCCTCGCTCCCATGTGCCCCGGACAAGCTGCCTTCTGCAGTAGGGCGAGCAGCGTGGATGGGTGGCACCCTCTTTGCACCTACCAATGGCGCTCCCATTTCATCCACGCCGGGGCAGTTGTGCCATCCACCACCGTTGGTACACCATTGCCCTGCACTCTGATAGGGTCATCTCTGGTTGTGGGAGCTACATTATTTATTTCAACTTTATTGTAAATGGGGCTGATGGAATTTTATGGGGGTGAAGGAAGGTACATGAGGTGCACAAGAGGCACCAATACAAATTCTGATGCTCTTTTTATCCTCCCTCGCTCTGGTTTTTAGACCCCTTTCCATTGCTAGCCGCAGGCTGATTGATCTCTGTTGGTGTGAGAAGAGGCAGAAAGAGAAAGGGAGAAAGAGAAGATGAAGAGGATGACAACACTTCCTTCAGGATTCTCTCAACAACTGAACTATTATGTATTATAATTATAGTTGACGTTCCTCCTATAGACTTATATAGTCTTATAATATAATAACAGATAGGCATGTGCGAGTAGGCAGCTATTCGATCTGGCTTCAGATCCAGCCACTTCAGATGGCAGGGATCCGATCCGGATCGGTTTCCCACTTTGATCCGGTTGAAGCGGCTCCAAAGCTTTGGAGCTGCCTCGGAGATCTGGCCATAGGGTATAATGGGGAATCAATGAAATATCTATAACTTTGTTGTGTTTTGTCTGATTTGGATGAAACTTGCAGGGATGGTAGCCTCTGCTGCAAGCATGAAGCCTGCCAAGTTTCAAGAAGATAGGTGCAGGGGCTTGGGGGGAACTGCACCTCAGGCTGCTGACAAGCAAAACTCATGACATAGATAACCCTGTTTGTGTTAAGGCGCAGCAGGATGAAAACTGCAGGGGTGGTGGCTCCTGCGGAGGCCACAAAGCCTGCCAAGTTTCAAGGAGATAAGTGCAGGGGTTTGGGGGAAACTACACCTCATGCTGCAGACAAGCAAAACTTGTGACATGCGTGACACTGTGTGTGTTAAGGCGCAGCAGGGTGAAAGCTGCAGGCCTGCTAGTCCCTGCTAAGGCCACAAAGCCTGCCAGGTGTCAAGGAGATAGGTGCAGGGGTTCTGGGTTCTGGGGCCCTGTACCTCTAGCTGCTAACAGGCAAAACTCGTGACATGGGCGCTTGTGCAAGTGACTGTCTCTGTCTTGGGGCAGTTGATTGTCTATATTGATTATTTCCTCTCCTTAGGCTGTGGTTTTGTAGGTGTTAATCATTGCTAATTAACTGGTTACACTAGCTAGCTACTGTCCCTGAGCTGGTCCCTGAGTGAATCATGATTGATTGGTAACTGGTAACACAGTAGCCTAGCAGCCAGCAGCCAGGCCTGCAGTAGTCCAGGCGCTGCCAACCCCCCCCCCCCCCCCCCAGCCCCCCACAACGCACACGGGCAGCCAAGTCATGAGTTGAACCAGCTGTCTTTCTGCTGGGACATGTCTTCCTGCTGGGACATGTTCAGTAACCAGGAAAGGGTGCAGGATGCCTCCCTCCTTCCCTCTCCCCTACCCACCTACCTGGGGGCCCCTCCCTCCTTCAGCTTTGTGGCAAGCAAAGATTCCAAAGTTACAATGTAATGGAGATTAGCATGGCCCAACTCAGCCAGCCAAATGAGTCTGGCCATACATCTCCACCTGAGAGGGCTCCTAGGGGACCATGCCTGGGAGCCCCCACCTGAGGGTGCCCCTCCCTCCCTAAGCTCTATAAGTGGTTTTATTTAGTCTTCTTTCTTGCAAGAAATGCTGGCTGCACATTAATACTGGCAGGAATATTTGAACACTCATGGCGCACGGGCCAGGTCCCAGAAGACTGGAAAAGGGCCAATGTGGTCCCCATTTTCAAGAAGGGGAGGAAGGAAGACCCAGGCAACTATAGGCCAGTCAATCTCACCTCCATCCTAGGCAAAGTCTTTGAAAAAATTATCAAGGCTCACAGTTGCGAGAGCCCGGCAGGAAAAATTATGCTGAGGGGAAACCAGCACGGGTTCGTAGCAGGCAGATCATGCCTGACTAATATAGTCTCTTTTTATGACCAGGTTACAAAACACCTGGACACAGGAGTAGGGGTTGACGCCGTTTACTTAGACTTCAGGAAGGCCTTCGATACGGTATCCC
>NW_005843015.1:284715-299048 GCF_000455745.1 Alligator sinensis
AACATTAGGAAGAACTTCTTCACAGTTCGAGTGGCCAAGGTCTGGAACGGGCTCCCAAGGGAGGTGGTGCTCTCCCCTACCCTGGGGGTCTTCGAGAAGAGGTTGGATAGGCATCTAGCTGGGGTCATCTAGACCCAGCCCTCTTTCCTGCCCATGCAGGGGGTCGGACTCGATGATCTATTGAGATCCCTTCCGACCCTAACATCTATAAATCTATGAATCTATTCGACCTCCCTCCATCCAATAGCAGCCCACCCTGCAACTTTCCAGTACTGCCATGACTCCATAAAAGTCGCACAGTCATCAGTTCTCCAAAAAGCACCCCACCCACCCTCCATTGGACATGCATGCCATATAGACCAAAAATAAAACACTGCTGGGACACGGCCAGTAACCAGACAGAGCCAATAACCAGGCAACCAGTAATCGCAATCAAGGGATTACTCAAGGAACCTTGGGAGCATAATGTGAACTGGTGTTTTATCCTATTGTATTGTGTTTGCTGGCAATAACTTTACTGTAAAAAATGTGTTCACCAGTTGCCTACCAACGGCATTGTTGAGTAAAACAAAAATGTGTATACTGTTTTAGCTTTTTTGTGATTTCTCAATTGAATTGATTGTAATTCAAATTATTGTGAAAAAAATTAAGATGAGGAACAAAACATTCTAATTTGTACTTACTCCTGTTTGATTTCAGGGCATGGACCTGGGAGGGGGGGAGTGGTTTGCAGCAGGCCAGGGGTGGGAGTGCAGTAGCTTCCCAGGCTGGACACAAAGCTGGTCAGGGCCCATATTTCAGATTGGTTGGCCTCCCCTCCAGGCACCTCAATAATATGTCTGGGGATAGCCATCTGCTGCATAACACTTCCACCCTCTCTATAGGGAGCAGAGTGCTTTTTGAAACCCTGGCCTTGGCTAATTAGCAGCTCTGCTTAGCTGAGACTCATCTGATGAGGACATGCCAATACCTAGTGTAGAAGGAGGTATTACAAATTTCTTGAATTTGGATAAAAAAAGTTTTCCCACAATGATACTTTCTTTGAATACGCTTGATTCTGCAGAGCCTAGAGGTAGCTGAACAGATTATGCTGGGCTGCCTTGGGAGTGCCGCTCCTTGCTTCCCTCTCACCCTCTCCCTGTCCTTTGAGAAGGGCTGAGATACGGCAAGGGAGGACAAAGCAATCCTGAACAAAATCTGATGAACTCTCTCTGGTGGGAGTGGGTTGCAGGCGGCTGGGGGAGTGGGAGGTCTGCAAACCCAGCTCCAAAAGGTGCTGCATGCAGGAATTTGTAAAGAAAACATTGCATGGCAAAGAAAGCATTGAAAAGACAATAATTTTTGCATTGCACCTCCCAAAACAGTACATCCTGCAAAGAAAAAACTGAGAAAAAAAGAAGCTGTTTTGGAGCTGCGGCAGCAGGCATTAACTCCAACCCCCCATCCCCTCGGCAAACCATGCATATGAAATGTGTCTCTAGTGGGTTATGGAATAGAGAAAATCCCACACAATTTACTGATTCATTTTGATGCACTGGCTGGGGGAGTAGTTAGCTGATCGCACGATTTCACAATGATTACACACTTAATTCATACAACACAATTTTATTTTAAAACTCTTTGCTACGTATATAACACTGCTTAGCTTTAAGAAACACCACAAACATTAAAAACACAATAATTACATATATCAGAAACAATGCTCCGAATGCACTTCCTTCCCAAACAATGCTATAAGAATTAGTGTTACAAAAACAACTACAATTACAACTAAAAGTTAAATTTGAATCAATACTGTTATTTTTCATAATATACTTACAATCCTAGAATTCCGAGAAGCCAAATACCAAAATATGGTTTCATTCCTCAGTAGTACGATTTAATGGGTTGGCCTCAGTAGTACGGTTCAATAGGCTGGCCTCAGCAATACGATTCAATGAGCTGGGCTCACCAGTGATAGGACTACGTCCCCTTCCTTCAGTCCCTTTCGGGCGCTCCGCGGCTTCAGCGTGAACTAAGAGATTCGTGTTCACGGAGAGGCTTGATTAGGCGATCAATCTAATCTGAACTTATACTTGCGATTCTTCCTTCGTTGTTCTGCAAGTGAAGTCACCTCCAAATTGGGACAGTAAGTTACAGGTTTTTATTGAGTGAGCTGCCGTCATTGGGCTCCTCCTACTCAATTCATCATAACTCCCAAATTTGGGCTCGGATCTTACTCAACAGAAATTACCTTTGTTGAGCATTTTTAAATTATTCTTGGGGAGACTTCCATATCACTGTAAATACTCTTTTCTTTAATGAGCTAGATAAGGAGATAAATCCTATCTTCTTTGTGAAACTGGCTAATGGGCAACCTTTACAAACATTCAAACTATTTCATTCAATATGACAAAATGCATTATAATGCATTAAAGACTTGCTAAAGACTAAAGGCCCTGGGAGGTCCATGCACAGAGAAGTTTTACAGATTGCATGCTTACTGCTTGGGGTGGGTGGGGTTTGTTTAGTCTTTTTTTTTTTACAAGAAATGCTGCCTGCACCCTAGTCCAATAACAGTCCACCCTGGAACTCTTTGCAACTCTTTTCAGTAATGCCATGACTCTATAACATGCCCCCCCCGCCCCACATAGCACAGCATCCCCACACTGAGGCGGGTGCGGTCTCCGACAACCAACCCAACCACCTACCCACCCCAAAGAAAAAATGACACATATATAGAGCAAAAATAAAACAATTGAAAATGCTGCAGCTTAACACTATAAAGTATACACAAAATGTAAAAAAATAAACTCCCCCTGCAAATTAATTCATTATCCTCCTCCTCTTCATTATCTTCATTCATTACTGGGCTGGTTGCCACCCCCAGCAAGTTCTGCCCGTGAAAGTTTTCTGCAAGGAGGGGGAAAAAGGAAAAAAGGGAAGAGGAGCGGGGTTTGGAACACCGTCGAAAAACCAGACTTTTGCCACCCCCCCCACACACACACAAGGTTGGTCGGACATGTTACCTAAATATCACCTGGGACGCTGCATATCCTGGGCATCAGTTCTGGAAGGCAGCATCCTGCCCCTGGACTTTTTTTGTTGTGGTTCTGAATGGGAATGTGATGAAGTTCAGAAGGTTTGCTATACTGAAGGAAATCATGTAACCACTCACTCCAAAATTTCAAACTACTTGCAAAAACCTTACCATTATGGTGATGCTGTAGCTGTTGTCAGAAGCTATATCCACTGCAGTGGCAGCACACAATGGGGGGTGCAGGGGGCACAGGTGAAGGATACCTGGGGTGGGGAGGACAGGAGGGTACATGGGCAGGGGTGGGGAGGACATACACTATAGGTGGCAGAAGGGGTAGAAGAATTAAGAGGGGGTAGAAAATTAAGGGATTATTGGCTTCCCCCGTTTTAAAATAATAATTGGTCTGAGGGGACCCATCTCGACCTGAACTGTGTGCAGTGAGGGAGGAGGAAGGGGTGAGGAGGGTAAAAAATACACAGCAGCACCTACTGGCTAAAGGTCAGAACACAGTGCTCCCTCACGAAGAAGGGGGTAAATTAGAAGGCTTTGGAGTCTCTGGCTGTTTGGAAGAACAAATCCACAGTTGGAGTGGTGTAATTGGAAAGCGGTGTAACTGGAGAGCACAGCAAGTTAACACATCTCTGAATAGTGTTAGTTTAAGACGCTGAATGGACTTTAGAGGGGGAGGAAATCCTGGGTCATGCAAACACAAATGCAGTTGCATCAACATAAACGGGAAATATTGTTTAGTCTACACACACCCTAACATAGCAACTAAAGGATCATATGGCCAAAGCTTTTCAGACTATGCAGGGTAGAACTCAGATGACATCTAGTGGACAACTACTTTTTTTTTGGCAAAAATATTTATTTCAATATACAGTATATAAATAAATATATATATAACTCCACCTCCAACACTCTGCCAAGAGGCCCTTGTGGTTCACTCAGCAGCTCAAAACACACTAAAAACTTGTTACACAATTTGCCAAGTTCTAGTGGCCATCTACTGCAACAGGCTTCACTGCTGCTTGGGCTGAAGGCTCGCTAGACCTGGATTTCCAGTGATCAGAGGACCTTTCAACCCCAGTTGCGTAACTGGGGTGGGTGAGTGAGTGAGCACCAGTCCTGGGCAATGATTTAGGGGGGTGGCAGAATGGCAGTCCCCAGGAGTTAGAAGCAAGCATCAGGAGCAGCAACCCATGTGCTATAAGACTCCTCAGGACTTGGAACCTCTCATCCCCTCACTCTCAGGTATCTATGCCCAGGATGTCTCAATTCTGTACCTGTGGTTCATACTTCCTAGGCAAGTGCCCTAAACCCTCAGCTATTAGGGCTAAAACATGGGAGAGTCCTCCTTTATTTCCCTTCTACCCACTAGGCATGGATCTTTGCTAAGCATAATTTTGTGACTTACATACACTCAATGTACCTATGTACATAGCAGTGCACTGGCTTGGCCAGTACGTAGCCTACTGAGCGTGCTCAGAAGTTATATGGTTGCTTATGCATCCAGGCCACATGGGGAACAGAATTGCAAACTGTGTGGAAGAGCCAAAAATGCCACGCACGTGGCTGAGAATTGACGTTTGGGTGCATAAAGTGCAACAGAATATTACCTTCAGTTTGCGTGGCTGATGAGCTTCAGGGCATCAAAGAGAAACAGAGAAGAGATAGGAGGCAACCTGGGAAGCAGAGCACCCACCTTAGCTGGCATGCCCTCATCACCCCTACCTTTGGACTCAGTGAGTTCCCTATGCTTCTGCTATCATTTCTCAGCACTCCCTGCCTACACCTGGTGGCAATCCTAGCTGGGACCTCTCATCTTCCTCTCAGGCACTGCTGCTTGTCTGCCCCCCACAGCTTGGGAGGCACTGATAGAGATTTTGGGGGCCAATACCGATAGCTGATTTTTAAGGAGGTATATCTGCCAATACTGATCCGATTTCTGATACAGCTATGTGCAGCTGATAAGTCTGTTGTGGTGGAAGGGGAGGGAAGGGGCATGGCAGGGGCAGATCAAAGCCCCTGTGGTGAGGGAGGGAGTGGGGCTGGGGCAGGCGCTGCCCAGCTGGGACAGGGCAGGACATGGGATGGAGCCGCAGCTCATCTTGGGGGTATGGGGGTTGTTCCTTCTGCTGTGTGCACCCCAGGAGGGCACAGGGTGGGGCTTGTGCCCCCAGATTTTCATGGGGTGAGGGCAGGGTGGGCTGCAGCTGCAGGCTGGGGTATGGGGGGGCGTGTGCCCCTGGATCTGCATGGGGCAGGTGGTGGCGGTGCTGGGAGGGGGCTACAGGTGGGGCAGGGCATCAGGAGGCGTGTGCCCCCGGATTTGCGTGGGGCAGGTGATGGTGTTGCTGGGAGGGTGCTATAGGGGGCACTGCAGCCACCCCAAAAATTGCTGTGGCCACCCCATAGCCCCCCTCCCAGAGCTGCTGCTGCCTGCCCCATGCAGATCCAGGGGCACATGCCCCCCCCATGCCCTCCCAGACAAGCTGTGGGAGCAGTGGTGGGAGCAGCTGGATGCTGCTGGACGAGTGGCACGCAGCAGTGGAAGCCATCGCTTCCGCCCCTCCTCATATTCCCTGGATGAGCCATGGCTCCATCCCATAACCCCCCTTCCCTGGCTGGGCAGCACCTGCCCCAGCCTCTGCCCCACTCCCTCCTCACTGTGGGGGCCTTGATCTGCCCCCCGCATACCCTTCCCCTTCCTCCACACCAAACTTATCAGCTGCACACAGCTCTCCATGCTGCCAGCAGTGCACCTCACTGCCTATGTGCTGTGCTGTGGCTGAACGCATGCATGGGCCATTTATCAGCCAAATTATCAGCCACATAAGGCTGATTTCTGATATACACAATTTTCTTTATATCAGTACAGATCCGATATCGGACCAATGTATTGGTACACCTTTAGCCTGAGCATTTTGTCGCAGGCTGTACAGGGTCCTGAACTCCATCCTAATTTCACCTTCTGTTCCTTCCCCGTGGCGACCCATGATGCTTTGAACCCCCCTCTGCTCTAACATCCCGTTCTCCTCCTCCTTCCGCATGGCACCAGCTTGCATGGGGAGAACCCCCCCGCATTTCTAACACCCCATTCTTCCTCCACCTCAGTGTACCAGTTCACACACTCTCTTTACCTGCCTTATCTCCCTGCTCAGCCCTGTTTTGTTGTCACCACAGAAACCCTACATTCCCTCCTACCAAATAACTTGCTCCCTCCTGCTTCTTCCACAAGGCTTCTTGGCATTGGGGAAGCAGCTAATTTCCTCAGCCCAAACTGGATCCCTCCCATTCCCTTTCCAAGCAAGGATCCCAACCAATCCTCTGCAAAATTTCAAAGCAACACAAAGCATGGAACTGAGGATAAAAACACAGGGAACTTTGGGCCAAAACTTTTCTGCCCTTGTTAGTGTAGATAAGCTCAAGCTAAGTGTTTGTTTTTGACTGTCTGGAAGAGCAGCTACTAGTGTCAGTGCTTGGTCAAGGGTCTATACACAGCTGTGCCTCTCCTTACTCCTGCCCATTATCTGGGTTCCCCTGAGGCTTCCACAGCATAAGCCACAAGAAGCACAGGTGGAAGAACAGCAGATAATTCACCTGCCCATCAAGAACAATCCCTCTAACAAGCACAGCTTTCTTAAAAATGGGAAGCAGCAATGCACAGGATTGCAGGATAGTTCTGCAGCACACAGCTGAGCCAATGGTCTGCCTATCCGATCATATAAACAAATTACTTTCTCCTATGCTTTCTGTTTTGGCAGTCTTTCTTTTATTTCCCCTATAAACTCTCTGGTGGGGCTGAACTGCCTACAGATGTTGCTACAGTACTATTTTTATGGCTTAGCATTCTGTGAATAACCTCCACTGAAGGGCAAGAAGGAGAAGACAGATAAGCCCTACATGTCTGTCTTTTGCCTCAAATGAAGGAGAAAGAGCTCCCATGTTTCATTTGATATTTTTGAGGAAGTTTCTACTATAATTCTGCTTGCATGGGAGGAGGCAAACTTTTTAGGGGGGGATCACATATATTTTATTTCTTTTATTTGGGGGTGGGGGGGAGGAGGGGTTATACCAAGGTCCCAACTTCTGCTGGTGGCATCTGGTGTCCAGCAATGGTGGTGATGTTTTACGTGAGGGTGTTTTTGTGTGAGATTAGCTCTGTATTGGAAACTTTGCTAAATGAGTAGCAGCTAATTAATTAAGTTTGTTGTTGCTTGGGTTTTTTGGGTTTTTTTTAAATGACACTTTCCTACCAGAAGCCCAAACATAGAGGTGGCTCATGTTGACAAAAGCATGCTTCAATTGATGTAGCTTTATACTGGCTCCCTGAGTGAAATAAAGTAAACCAGCGTAATTTTAGTAAAGTAAACCAGGGAAGACTATACCTAGGTTGCTCGGGGCTGCAGGGGTGCGATCAGGAAGGCCAAGGTGGACATGGAACTGGGACTAGCTGCCCGGATTAAGGACAAGAAGAAGTCCTTTTTTAAATACATAGGGAGCAAAAAGAAGGTACCTGGTAACGTGGGGCCTCTGCAAGACACGCTAGGAAATCTGGTTGTCACACCAGATGACAAGGCTAACCTATTTAATGATTTCTTTGCCTCCATTTTCCTGAGCAGGGACAAGATCAGCCCGTCTGCTGGGACCCCCTCAGGCCCTGGGCGAGGTGCACCCAGGCCTAGGGTCAGTGAGGATCTAGTCAGGGAACTTCTGGAGGGACGGGACGTATTTAAATCAGCTGGTCCTGACGATCTCCACCCCAGAGTGCTGAGGGAATTAGCAGAGGTCATTGCGGGACCCCTGGCACAGCTTTACGAGCACTCATGGTGCTCTGGTGTGGTGCCAGAGGACTGGAAAGGGGCCAATGTGGTTCCCATTTTCAAAAAAGGGAGGAAGGAGGACCCAGGAAATGATATACCTTCAAGTCAGCCGGCCCTGACAATCTTCACCAATCTCCACCCCAGAGTCCTCAAGGAGCTGGCAAGCATCATAGCCCAGCCTCTAGCACGGATCTTTGAAAACTCTTGGCGCTCTGGTGTAGTGCCCGAAGACTGGAAGAAGGCCAATGCGGTGCCTATCTTCAAGAAAGGGAGGAAAGTGGATCCGGCTAATTATAGGCCCATTACCCTGACTTCTATCCCGGGGAAGATCTTAGAAAAGTTTATTAAAGAGGCCATCCTTAATGGACTGGCCGACGCCAACATCTTAAGGGATAGCCAGCACGGGTTTGTTGCGGGTCGGTCTTGCTTGACCAATCTCATTTCCTTCTACGACCAGGTGACCTATCACCTGGACAAGGGAGAAGAGATTGATGTCATATATCTTGACTTCAAAAAAGCCTTCGATCTGGTGACCCATGATTGCCTCTTGGAGAAACTGGCCAATTGTCGCCTTGGGTCCTCCACGATCCACTAGCTGGAAAATTGGCTCCGGGGTCGGACCCAGAGGGTAGTAATCGATGGAAGTCACTCATCGTGGTGTCCTGTGACCAGTGGGGTCCCCCAAGGCTCTGTCCTTGGACCCATACTGTTCAACATCTTCATTAATGATGTGGACACTGGAGTCAGAAGCAGACTGGCCAAGTTCCCCTATAGCAGCTAGGGGCAGCTCCAGGGCTGGCAGGAGGCACAGGGGCTGCCCGGGGGAACATGAGCTTAGCCCCAAACTCCAAAGGATGTTTGTTGTGCATGTTAGACAGTGATGCTTTACTGCACAGTAGATTAGTCTAATGTGCAGTAAAGCATCTTGAGTCGATCTACCCTTTGCTGCCTAGGTAACTTTGGCCTGTTGTATGCTGTACTACACCTGTGGCACAGGGTGGCTGTAGCCACATTCTGATCCTGATGGAGTTACACTGACTTGAAGTTGCAGTAATCATGACTTAGGTCTTTTATCTATAGATGGGATAAAAGCCATTGTCTTGAATCCAAATACCTTTGAATGTTAGAGAAAAAAAGAGTAGCATCCTATCCCTAGCTGATTTTTATTCCACTTCATACCCAGAAGGCCAGTCCTTCAGGTTCCAGTTCAGATGTAGCCAAGAACTCCTAAGAGGAGGCATTTCAACATAAAAATTTAAATGAGAATTTCTGACAGTGTGAGAGTTCTATCGTTTTGGACCAAAATCATGGAAGAACTGTTCTTAAGAATGCAGCTCTGAATTCAGACCTATCTCTGATTCAGTCTCAAGCCCAACCCCTGTATCCTAGCTTAAACTGAACTCAGCTGCAAATACCACCTCCTTCTCCTAACTGTGATTTCCAGCTTGAATTTGATGCAGTGGGAAAGTGGGAGCCAGAGAATATTTAAAATCAGTGGCATAGTTAGAGAGAAAGAGACAATGAAGATAATTCTAACGTTTAACAGGGCTGGAAAGATGAGATGTGGGTATCATTAACCATACGAAACATGTTATGAGGGCTTGGACCAGAGCTCTTACTACATGGATGGAGGAAGGGTATGATTAGAGTTGTGCTTACAATGGTTTCATGGATGGTTTTGTAGATGCACCTATTGAAATATATACTGTACCTTTCTGGTCCTATATACATAGTTTATTTCACTAGTGCAATTATTTTCTTATGAGTTGTTAGAATACTGAAGTTAAATAGAACAAACAGTTCTAGTCAGTGATGTTATTAAGCATGTTGGTTGAAACTTGTATCTATTAATAAGTTTGATCTTTCTGGCCTGTATTTTGTACAGAGTAAATACAGAACAAATAAATAGGTAATAATTCAAGCCATGTACTTCTACAAGATGGACTATGCATCACCTACAAGACGGACTATGCATCACCTACATTTCGCAGCCTATGGTGGGATTTTTTGATGTAGATGTTTGTTATGAGAAGTGAAGAACAATTTCTTATTAATAAATTCCATGTCCTGAAATGATGCATTTGCATTGGAATTATTTATCTTACCTTACTGCACCATGGGCATAATGTTTCAAAATATGTATATTAATAGATGCCTTTCTGACAAATTCCTCTCTGCCAGTCAGAAAAACAACATAAGATTTAAAAGAGAACTACATTTTTCAAAAGCATACACAAATATATATATGCATTTAGAAAACATCAAGTTTAAACTAAACGATTTTTATACATGTTTGTTAGCTCTCCCCACTAGCTCATTCGGGTTGGAGGCTCCTCCCTGTATGTCCAGATGTTCTTGGCTCTTCTCCACTGCCCAGTGCCCGTCTCTCCCCCAGGAGTGCTAGCCCTCAGCAAAACCTCCAACAGCAGCCAGAGCGACCCCCACCACCTGCAGCAGTAGTAGCAGCCACAGCCGGGCCTGAGCTCCAGGTATCAGCTCCAGGTCCCTCTCCGTCATCGCCTGCGCTGCTCCCCATGCTCCAAGTTACTGCCTCCAAGATGTTCCTTGAGCAGCAGGGCAGCTGGGTGCTGTTGCTCCCTCGGCTGCTGGTAGCAGACTCTACATGTTTGTTATGAGATAAAAGAACCGTTCAAAACTCTCCTAAATCCTACTTGCTCCTGCTAATACCATAATTAAGATACAGGTTTCTCTTGCTTTATGTGGGTTCTGTATGTGTGAATTCGCTCTTATGCGATGGCCCTTTTTTATACCAAAAATTTGTTATATGCGAGGTAAATTCACTCTTATGCGATCAATGTGGTGGAAGCCCGCAGTCAGTTGCTTTATGCGATGCATTGTAGGAGTGACATGCACCAAAATATAATCTCCTGTGTGGATCTGTGCTCCTCGCTCATTGTCTGTGACACGTGCTTCTATAGTTGCCATCCCCATTATGGTAACATTCACCACCACCCTGTGATTGTGTGTACTGTCTGCTGCTGGTGAGTACCAAAACTGTCTTGTAAAAGTGGTACAAATAGGTCTGGGGGTCAGTACAGCTGAGGTCTTTGAACGTATCCTTATTTCATAGATTTCCTGGATTTCATAGACATTAGGGCTGGAAGGGACCTTGGAAGATCATCGAGTCCAGCCCCCCGCCCAAAGGGCAGGAAGTCAGCTGGGGTCATAGGATCCCAGCAAGATAAGCATCCAGTTTCATCTTGAAGGTGTTCAATGAAGGCGCTTGAACCACCTCCGGTGGCAGGCTGTTCCAGACCTTGGGGGCTCGGACAGTAAAGAAGTTCTTCCTTATGTCCAGCCTGAAACGGTCTTGAAGTAGTTTGTGACCATTCGACCTCGTCATCCCTTGGGGCGCTCTGGTGAACAAACGTTCCCCCAGATGCTGGTGGTCACCCCTGATAAACTTGTAGGTGGCCATCAGATCACCCCTGAGCCTGCGCTTTTTCAGGCTAAAGAGCCCCAGGGCTCTCAGCCTGTCATCGTAGGGTCTGCTTCCCTGACCTCTGATCATGCGCGTGGCTCTTCTCTGGACTCTCTCAAGCTTCTCCACATCCTTTTTGAATTGTGGAGCCCAAAACTGGACACAGTACTCCAGCTGCGGCCTCACTAAGGCCGAGTACAGGGGGAGAATGACGTCCCGGGATTTGCTTGAGAAGCATCTATGGATGCAAGCCAGCGTTTTGGTCGCTTTACTAGCCGCCGCATCGCATTGCAGGCTCATGTTCATCTTGTGGTCAATGATGACCCCCAAGTCTCTTTCTTCCATAGTGCTAGCCAACATAGCACTGCCGAGCCTATAAGGATGCTGCGGGTTTTTTTTCCCAAGGTGGAGAACCTTGCATTTATCGGCGTTGAACACCATCAGATTCTCGTCCGCCCACTTGCTGAGCCTGTCCAGGTCAGCCTGGATAACCTGCCTGTCTTCTGGTGTGGATGCTTTGCCCCAAAGTTTGGTGTCATCGGCGAACTTGGCCAGTTCTGATCGCTTCTGACTCCAGTGTCCACATCATTAATGAAGATGTTGAACAGTATGGGTCCAAGGACAGAGCCTTGGGGGACCCCACTGGTCACAGGACACCACGATGAGTGACTTCCATCGATTACTACCCTCTGGGTCCGACCCCGGAGCCAATTTTCCAGCCAGCGGATCGTGGAGGACCCCAGGCGACAATTGGCCAGTTTCTCCAAGAGGCGATCATGGGACACCAGATCGAAGGCTTTTTTGAAGTCAAGATATATGACATCAATCTCTTCTCCCTTGTCCAGGTGATAGGTCACCTGGTCGTAGAAGGAAATGAGATTGGTCAAGCAAGACCTACCCGCAACAAACCCGTGCTGGCTATCTCTTAAGATGTTGACGTCAGCCAGTCCATTAAGGATGTCCTCTTTAATAAACTTTTCTAAGATCTTCCCCGGGATAGAAGTCAGGCTGATGGGCCTATAGTTAGCCGGATCCACTTTCCTCCCTTTCTTGAAGATAGGCACCACATTGGCCTTCTTCCAGTCTTCGGGCACTACACCAGAGCGCCAAGAGTTTTCAAAGATCCGTGCTAGAGGCTGGGCTATGATGCTCGCCAGCTCCTTGAGTACTCTGGGGTGAAGATTGTCAGGGCCGGCTGACTTGAAGGTATTCAGCTTCTCAAGATGTTCCTTCACGAAGTCAGCATTAATTTGATGATCATGACTTGATGATCTGTCAAGGTCCCTTCCAACCCTACAAACTATGAAACTATGAAACTATGAGTCTTCACTGTTGCATTTCAGATGTCTCTGGGAAAGTTTGAAGGCTGTAGCTCATATAGGTCAACTTCCAGGCAGGGGGGTTGTCTCTGGGAACTCTGGTTACAGTGTTGTCAATTGCTGGAGGGGATGAAGGGTTGACAGTGTTTCAGGTTCTGAAACAAGTACTTCCAGGTAGCCCTCCCTGGGGCAGGAACACAAATTTCCCATAGAGCAGCAGGAAGGATGCTTCATAGAATCATAGATTTGGAAGGGACTTCAAGGGTATCTAGTCCAACCCCCCAGCATGAATGCAGCAATGCTATTCCTAAACAGTTCTTATAAAAAAATGTATCCAGACTCATCTTGACCTGTATGGGGAATCAGACTCTCAACTTTGGGGTTGGCAGCATCATGCTGTGGCCAGCTGAATAAATTAGCCCAAGCAGTGCTCAAAACAGCAAAAACCAAAAAAGCAGCAAAAGAAGGCCCAACCACAAGGATTCCTTGCTGGGATAGCTTGCTTACCACAGACAGCAGCCAACAGCTGAACAGGGACCCTCAGATTAAGTGTTAAAGCCATCTTCACTTGGAAACAAGAGGTTTTACACCAGAATTGCTAAAGCTTCCAGAGATGCAGGGTCAAGAGGTGGCAGGTGGTGTGTAGCAGCAGATAACCCCTTCATTCCAGGAAACTGTCTATAGTGCAGCATGTTATAATACAGTTGTCCAGGGAGGCAACCATTAAGTCTGGTTCTAACACTGAATAGCAAATCCTACCTGTCACGAGAGCCCCCTTACACATCAAGTCCATTCAGGTGGCAAGATTGTGAGGCAGGACTATCTTCTACAGTGTTAGGATAGCACAGATATTGTGATTTTTAACATGTTTCTTTGTAAGGTTTTCATTTGTTGTTTGTTGTTTATTTATTGTATTATCATTTGCTGTTGTTATTGTAGCAGAAAGATTCATAGATTCATAGATTGTTAGAGGCTGGAAGGGTTCTTGCAAGATCATTGTGTTGTGGAAACACACGCAGCATACTTTTGGGTCAGGTCAGCAGAAGCTTTTATTTAAATGAAACTACAGGTGTAGGGGGGACTCCAAAGTGACATGGATTTCCCAAGCACTTGGAAGGGGTTCCCCCCCAAGAGCAAAAGCAGGAGGCTTATCTACTTTTTAACAGTTGCTTACAACTCACATGATCATATAGTGGAATTAGCTAGAAAAGCAGCTACAAACATTACCTCATACTGCTTTGCTGTTATCAGGATGGGAACTATGGGGGGAGACAAAGGGAGAAATAACACTCCCTTCTTGCACCTGGAAATCAGAGTTGTACATACTTTTTTGCTATCTTCAAGGCTGCGGTGAGCGAAGCAGTTGCAGAGGAGTTACAAAGAACAAACACTTTCCCTTATCTGTTCTACTGTACAGAGCCAGCAATTCCCCACAAAGCGGTTATGTCATCTTATAACTCGTATGATCAAAGTTTAAGGCATTTATTTCTTTCTGATTCCACAGCCCCCCCTTTGGAACTATTTAGTCTCACTTTAGCCTTAAACTTCCATTCTCATGAGTCCCTCTATTTCATCATGCAGCTTCTCATGTTTTCTTTCAATCTGCTCACACTTTTGTAACACCATTATTCTAGACTCTGCCGTGTGTTTTCTTGCCTTGCTAAAGCTTCTCCTGCTGGCTTTCACGCAGCAGAGGATCAGTTGCACTAAGACATAAAACATTGTCA
>NW_005843015.1:302829-304155 GCF_000455745.1 Alligator sinensis
GTTCTCCTGCTGAGATATCATGCCCTAAATAATGTACCTTAGACTTACAGAGCTGCAATTTAGATTTTGAGGCCTTGTGGTCTTTCTGAGCTAAAGCTGTGAGGAGTGTCAAAGTATCTTGCTTACAGGCCTCCAAAGTGGGTGAGGCTAACAACAGATCATCAATATACTGAACAAGGGTGGACCCCCCTTTGAACATGATAGGATCCAAATCCTTCTTCAGGATCTGGGAAAACAGGGTGGGGGACTCTGTATATCCCTGAGGGAGTCTTGTCCAGGTATATTGGAATCCCTGATAAGTAAATGCAAACAGATACTGGCTATCCTCATGAACAGGGATAGAGAAAAAAGCAGAACAAAGGTCCACTACTGTGAAATATGTAGCATCTGAAGGGATACAGGAAAGAATAGTGGCGGGGTTAGGGACCACGGGGAAAGCGGGTAAAACAGCGGTATTTACAGCTCAAAGGTCTTGCACAAAGTGATAAGTATCTTTACCAGGTTTCTTGACAGGTAGGATAGGTGTGTTACAAGGGGAGCATATTGGGACAATAATCCCTTGCTCAAGGAGTGAGGAAATGACAGGCTTGATCCCTTCCTCAGCTTCATTTGAGATGGGGTACTGTGGGACACGAGGAAGTGGCTTGGCAGGGTTCAGGGTGATACACACTGGTTCAGCACTCAGCATGTGTCCCACTTCATTTGCATGGGTGGACCACAGCTGTGGAGGTACTCGTGCCAACAGTTCCTCTTGCAAGTAGGAAGTGTCAGGATCAGAGTACTCCTGGGTTAGCAAAGCCACAAGCTTGGTTTCCCTATGTTCCGGTACCTCAAGGTAAATACCATCTGGGCTACAATAAATCACGCATCCCAGTTTACACAGCAAATCCTTTCCAAGAAGGTTGACAGGTGCACAGGGGCTAAGAAGAAAGGCATGATTTTCAGACAAAGGGCCAATAGAGATGGAGACTGGTTCAGAGACGCAATGTGGGATAGGTTGTCTGCCTATACCGACACCATTTACAGTTTCAGGAGAATGAGGTAGGAAAGGAAATTCAGTAGCCTTTAGCATGGAGTGGGAAGCTCTGGTATCAACAAGACAGGAGACAGGTTTACCAGAAATAAGGCATTCAACAAAGGGACCAGATTGGTTAGTAGCAAGCAAAGGAGCGATGATGTCACTGTCCCTCAGGCTGTCCTATTCAACACTGGGAAAACTGACAGGAAGAGGAGGTGGGGGCTGGGGGCTGGGTCCTTGGCCAGGGTGGTTGGGGCATTCTGATTTCCAATGTCCTTCTTGCTTGCAATAATGACATTGGTTCCCAT
>NW_005843015.1:305867-308386 GCF_000455745.1 Alligator sinensis
GAGGTTCCAGTTGGGCCCCCTTGCTTTCAAAACTGCCCTGTCAGGCAGAATTGGGGCGGCTGAACCCAACCGTAGTCCCAGACCTGGTCAGTGGCTCATATTTCTAAATACACACACACATTCAGTCAGCCAGACTCCCTCCCACATTGCCTCGGTTAACTAACTGCGAGCCCAATGTGCTGTTGGATGGAGGTGATTCAGACAGATTCTCCCTGAACAGAACGTACGTTACCAGACAGGAATACCATACAGAAAATTTAGCTGGCAGTAAGGTTCAGACTGACCTGTTTTAACAAGGTTCAGATCCAGTTACCACGGCCACGTTGGGAGCCTACGGGCAGTCCTCCTCCGAAACCCCAATAGAGATTTTGAATTAGGTCTCTTACCTCTCAAGTTTGGTGCCTCAGGGTTCGGGGGGCGGGGGGCAGTCCGCGGTCCTCCTTCCTCAACACATGTTCTGGATGCGAGTCACAGCACCATGAACTGTCGTGGAAACACATGCAGCATACTTTTGGGTCAGGTCAGCAGAAGCTTTTATTTAAATGAAACTACAGGTGTAGGGGGGACTCCAAAGTGACATGGATTTCCCAAGCACTTGGAAGGGGTTCCCCCCCAAGAGCAAAAGCAGGAGGCTTATCTAATTTTTAACAGTTGCTTACAACTCACATGATCATATAGTGGAATTAGCTAGAAAAGCAGCTACAAACATTACCTCATACTGCTTTGCTGTTATCAGGATGGGAACTATGGGGGGAGACAAAGGGAGAAATAACACTCCCTTCTTGCACCTGGAAATCAGAGTTGTACATACTTTTTTGCTGTCTTCAAGGCCGCGGTGAGCGAAGCAGTTGCAGAGGAGTTACAAAGAACAAACACTTTCCCTTATCTGTTCTACTGTACAGAGCCAGCAATTCCCCACAAAGCGGTTATGTCATCTTATAACTCGTATGATCAAAGTTTAAGGTATTTATTTCTTTCTGATTCCACAATTGGGTCCAGCCCCCCCTGCATTAGGCAGGAAAGACAACTAGGGTCAGGTGACCCCAGTAAGCTGACCATCCAGTCTCGTCTGGAGATTTCCAGGGTAGATGATTGCACCACCTCTGTGGGAATTTATTCTACAATGTAGACACCATGACTGTGAAGAAGTTTTTCATACAGTTGAGCCTGAAGCGGCCTTCCGGGAGTCTGTGGCCGTTACTCTTGTTTTTCCCCAAGGTTGCCCTGGGCAACACAGTAGGGCTGTGTGAAATTTCGCCACCAGTTTTGTTTCGACGCTGTTTCAACCTGTTTCGAGGTCAAAACAGCAAAACTGAAATGGAACCGACATGGTCGAAACAGCCTCGAAACAAAACGAGGCAAGTAGAAATGTTTTGCCATTTCGAGGCTGTTTTGCCATTTCGCCCATAGGCTGCAATGGGGAAGGTTGAAACAGCTTATAACTTTGTCATTTCTGGCCTGATTTGGATGAACCTTGCAGAAATGGTATCCCCTTCTGAGGGTATGAACCATGCCAAGTTTCAAGAAGATAGGTGCAGGGGGTTCAGAGAATCTGCACCCCAAAGTCTTGAGAGCAAAACTCATGTCACGTGTACGTGTTAAGCCACAGTGGAGTCAAAGCTGCTGGGATGGTAGCCCTTGATGAGGCACCAAAGCCTGCCAAGTTTCAAGGAGATAGGTAGAGGGGGTTTGGAGAAACTGTACCCCAAAATCCTGAAAGCAAAACTCATGTCATGTGTATGTGTTAAGGCACAGCAGGGTCAAAACTTCAGACATGCTAGCCCCTTCTGAGGCCACAAAGCCTGCCAAGTTTCAAGGAGATAGGTGCAGGGGTTTGGCAGGGGGTTGGGGGAAACTACACCTTGTGCTGCGGACAAGCAAAACTCGTGACATGGGTGACAGTGTGTGTGTTAAGGCGCAGCAGGGTGAAAGCTGCAGACCTGCTAGTCCCTGCTGAGGCCACGAAGCCTGCCAGGTGTCAAGGACATCAGCGCAGGGCTTCTGGGTTCTGGGGCCCTGCACCTCTAGCTGCTGACAGGCAAAACTCGTGACATGGGCTGTCTTCCAATCCTCAGGGATCTCCCCTGAGCACCATGAGTTTTGGAAAAGTTTTGCCAGGGGTCCCGCAATGACCTTAGCCAGCTCCTTCAGTACTCTCAGGTGGAATTCATCCTGTCCTCCTGACTTATAAATGTCTAGCTTTTCTAGTTGGTCATGCACAAGTTCAGCATCAACAGTAGGAAGGCGGTCATTCCCACCACGCCCCCTGTGAAGCTTATCTAGCATGTTTTTCCCCTTGGTCCAGTGAAATACCAAAGCAGTGTGGGCATTCAGGAGTTCATTTTTTTTCCTGAGTGTCCATTACCAGCTGTCCTGAGGTATTAAGCAGGGGTCCCACACTTTCATTTGTTTTCCTTTTACTGCCTACATACCTACAGAAGGACTTCTTATTGTCCTTGATTCTCATCACTAACTTAAAATCAGTCGCTGCCTTAGATTTCCTAATCTTCTCCCTACAC
>NW_005843015.1:308396-332969 GCF_000455745.1 Alligator sinensis
TGCTATTGTATAGTCCTCCTTGAGGACTGTCTCTAGCTTCCATTGTGTGTATGCCTCTTTTCTTTTTCAAGAGGACCATGATATCCCTATTAAGCCAAGAGGGCTTGCCAGCCTTTCTACCTTTCCTCTGCAGGGGGATGGTCATTTTTTGTGCTTCGAGGATCGTGCCCTTGAAGAACAAGCACTCTTCATGCACTCCATTTGCCTGTGGTCCCTGGTCCCCCATCGCCTCCCCTACTAATGCCCTAAGCCTCTTGCAATTTGTGTTTTTGAAGTCCAGGACTTCAATCCCGCTGGTTGATTTGTCTGCCTTATGGCAGACAGTGAACCTCACGAGCTCAAGGTTGCTGTCGCCCAGGCTACCTTTAATATTCACGTTGCTCACCAGATCATTTCCTTTGGCTAGGCTACCTACATCGCCAGGGTTGAAACGATCCTACCAATACGATCATCAGAGACCGGGGCAGGCGGAGCCGAGGCCGGGCTCTGGCTGGACTCCATGTCCCAGGCCTCCGCGCGCTGCCGGGCGGGGCCGCTTCCTCCCAGCGTCCCCCGCGGCGCCAACACCAATTGCACTTTGGCCTTCCTGTTTTCATCCTTGCACACCTGAGCAATACTCTTATACTTCTCCCTAGTCATTTGTCCAAGTTTCCAGTTCTTGTAAGCTTCCTTTTTGTGTTTTAGCTCACTGAAGAGTTCCCTGCTAAACCTGGTTGGTCTTCTGCCATACTTGCTAGTCTTCCTGCGCATCAGGATGGTTCATTCTTGATGTCTGTCTGAGCCCGATACTCCAGCCAATTTTCTCTCTACCTTACAGTTCATTCATTCAGTCCATACTCCCTTAGCTTGCCTGGGAGAATGTGGTGGGAAACTGTATCAAAAGCCTTGCTAAAATCAAGGCACATCACATCCACTGGTCTCCATGCATCCACAAAGTCAGTCATCTCATCATAGAAGGCAGGCAGGTTGCTCAGGCATGGCTTGCCCCTGATGAATCCCTGCCGACTGTTCCTAATCACCTTCTTCTCCAAGGGCTTAGAAATGGATTCCTTGAGGACCTGCTCCATGATTTTTCCAGGGACCAAAATGAAGCCAATCAGTCTGCAGCTCCCTGGATCCTCCTTCCTTTTCTTAAAAGATGAGCACTATATTTGCCCTTTTCCAATCATCCGGGACCTCTCCTGATCGCCACGATTTCCCAAAAATGATGGCCAGTGGCTCTGCAATTACATAGGCCAACTCCCTCAGAATCCATGGATTGCATCGCATCCAGCCCCATGGATTTGTAAATGCCCAGCTTTTCTAAATAGTCCCTAACCTGTTCTTTTATCATGAAGGGCTGCTCACCTTCTCCCCAAACTGTGCTGCCAGGTGCAGTAGTCTGGGAGCTGACCTTGCCTGTGAAGACTGAGGCAAAAAAGGCATTAAGTACTTCAGCTTTTTGCACATCTGTCACTGGGTTGCCTCTCCCATTCAGTAAGGAATCCACACTTTCCCTGATCTTTCTTTTGTTGCTGACATACTTAGAGAAACACTTCATGTCCCTTGCTAGCTGCAACACCAATTGCACTTTGGCCTTCCTGTTTTCATCCTTGCACACCTGAGCAATACTCTTATACTTCTCCCTAGTCATTTGTCCAAGTTTCCAGTTCTTGTAAGCTTCCTTTTTGTGTTTTAGCTCACTGAAGAGTTCCCTGCTAAACCTGGTTGGTCTTCTGCCATACTTGCTAGTCTTCCTGCGCATCAGGATGGTTCATTCTTGATGTCTGTCTGAGCCCGATACTCCAGCCAATTTTCTCTCTACCTTACAGTTCATTCATTCAGTCCATACTCCCTTAGCTTGCCTGGGAGAATGTGGTGGGAAACTGTATCAAAAGCCTTGCTAAAATCAAGGCACATCACATCCACTGGTCTCCATGCATCCACAAAGTCAGTCATCTCATCATAGAAGGCAGGCAGGTTGCTCAGGCATGGCTTGCCCCTGATGAATCCCTGCCGACTGTTCCTAATCACCTTCTTCTCCAAGGGCTTAGAAATGGATTCCTTGAGGACCTGCTCCATGATTTTTCCAGGGACCAAAATGAAGCCAATCAGTCTGCAGCTCCCTGGATCCTCCTTCCTTTTCTTAAAAGATGAGCACTATATTTGCCCTTTTCCAATCATCCGGGACCTCTCCTGATCGCCACGATTTCCCAAAAATGATGGCCAGTGGCTCTGCAATTACATAGGCCAACTCCCTCAGAATCCATGGATTGCATCGCATCCAGCCCCATGGATTTGTAAATGCCCAGCTTTTCTAAATAGTCCCTAACCTGTTCTTTTATCATGAAGGGCTGCTCACCTTCTCCCCAAACTGTGCTGCCAGGTGCAGTAGTCTGGGAGCTGACCTTGCCTGTGAAGACTGAGGCAAAAAAGGCATTAAGTACTTCAGCTTTTTGCACATCTGTCACTGGGTTGCCTCTCCCATTCAGTAAGGAATCCACACTTTCCCTGATCTTTCTTTTGTTGCTGACATACTTAGAGAAACACTTCATGTCCCTTGCTAGCTGCAACACCAATTGCACTTTGGCCTTCCTGTTTTCATCCTTGCACACCTGAGCAATACTCTTATACTTCTCCCTAGTCATTTGTCCAAGTTTCCAGTTCTTGTAAGCTTCCTTTTTGTGTTTTAGCTCACTGAAGAGTTCCCTGCTAAACCTGGTTGGTCTTCTGCCATACTTGCTAGTCTTCCTGCGCATCAGGATGGTTCATTCTTGATGTCTGTCTGAGCCCGATACTCCAGCCAATTTTCTCTCTACCTTACAGTTCATTCATTCAGTCCATACTCCCTTAGCTTGCCTGGGAGAATGTGGTGGGAAACTGTATCAAAAGCCTTGCTAAAATCAAGGCACATCACATCCACTGGTCTCCATGCATCCACAAAGTCAGTCATCTCATCATAGAAGGCAGGCAGGTTGCTCAGGCATGGCTTGCCCCTGATGAATCCCTGCCGACTGTTCCTAATCACCTTCTTCTCCAAGGGCTTAGAAATGGATTCCTTGAGGACCTGCTCCATGATTTTTCCAGGGACCAAAATGAAGCCAATCAGTCTGCAGCTCCCTGGATCCTCCTTCCTTTTCTTAAAAGATGAGCACTATATTTGCCCTTTTCCAATCATCCGGGACCTCTCCTGATCGCCACGATTTCCCAAAAATGATGGCCAGTGGCTCTGCAATTACATAGGCCAACTCCCTCAGAATCCATGGATTGCATCGCATCCAGCCCCATGGATTTGTAAATGCCCAGCTTTTCTAAATAGTCCCTAACCTGTTCTTTTATCATGAAGGGCTGCTCACCTTCTCCCCAAACTGTGCTGCCAGGTGCAGTAGTCTGGGAGCTGACCTTGCCTGTGAAGACTGAGGCAAAAAAGGCATTAAGTACTTCAGCTTTTTGCACATCTGTCACTGGGTTGCCTCTCCCATTCAGTAAGGAATCCACACTTTCCCTGATCTTTCTTTTGTTGCTGACATACTTAGAGAAACACTTCATGTCCCTTGCTAGCTGCAACACCAATTGCACTTTGGCCTTCCTGTTTTCATCCTTGCACACCTGAGCAATACTCTTATACTTCTCCCTAGTCATTTGTCCAAGTTTCCAGTTCTTGTAAGCTTCCTTTTTGTGTTTTAGCTCACTGAAGAGTTCCCTGCTAAACCTGGTTGGTCTTCTGCCATACTTGCTAGTCTTCCTGCGCATCAGGATGGTTCATTCTTGATGTCTGTCTGAGCCCGATACTCCAGCCAATTTTCTCTCTACCTTACAGTTCATTCATTCAGTCCATACTCCCTTAGCTTGCCTGGGAGAATGTGGTGGGAAACTGTATCAAAAGCCTTGCTAAAATCAAGGCACATCACATCCACTGGTCTCCATGCATCCACAAAGTCAGTCATCTCATCATAGAAGGCAGGCAGGTTGCTCAGGCATGGCTTGCCCCTGATGAATCCCTGCCGACTGTTCCTAATCACCTTCTTCTCCAAGGGCTTAGAAATGGATTCCTTGAGGACCTGCTCCATGATTTTTCCAGGGACCAAAATGAAGCCAATCAGTCTGCAGCTCCCTGGATCCTCCTTCCTTTTCTTAAAAGATGAGCACTATATTTGCCCTTTTCCAATCATCCGGGACCTCTCCTGATCGCCACGATTTCCCAAAAATGATGGCCAGTGGCTCTGCAATTACATAGGCCAACTCCCTCAGAATCCATGGATTGCATCGCATCCAGCCCCATGGATTTGTAAATGCCCAGCTTTTCTAAATAGTCCCTAACCTGTTCTTTTATCATGAAGGGCTGCTCACCTTCTCCCCAAACTGTGCTGCCAGGTGCAGTAGTCTGGGAGCTGACCTTGCCTGTGAAGACTGAGGCAAAAAAGGCATTAAGTACTTCAGCTTTTTGCACATCTGTCACTGGGTTGCCTCTCCCATTCAGTAAGGAATCCACACTTTCCCTGATCTTTCTTTTGTTGCTGACATACTTAGAGAAACACTTCATGTCCCTTGCTAGCTGCAACACCAATTGCACTTTGGCCTTCCTGTTTTCATCCTTGCACACCTGAGCAATACTCTTATACTTCTCCCTAGTCATTTGTCCAAGTTTCCAGTTCTTGTAAGCTTCCTTTTTGTGTTTTAGCTCACTGAAGAGTTCCCTGCTAAACCTGGTTGGTCTTCTGCCATACTTGCTAGTCTTCCTGCGCATCAGGATGGTTCATTCTTGATGTCTGTCTGAGCCCGATACTCCAGCCAATTTTCTCTCTACCTTACAGTTCATTCATTCAGTCCATACTCCCTTAGCTTGCCTGGGAGAATGTGGTGGGAAACTGTATCAAAAGCCTTGCTAAAATCAAGGCACATCACATCCACTGGTCTCCATGCATCCACAAAGTCAGTCATCTCATCATAGAAGGCAGGCAGGTTGCTCAGGCATGGCTTGCCCCTGATGAATCCCTGCCGACTGTTCCTAATCACCTTCTTCTCCAAGGGCTTAGAAATGGATTCCTTGAGGACCTGCTCCATGATTTTTCCAGGGACCAAAATGAAGCCAATCAGTCTGCAGCTCCCTGGATCCTCCTTCCTTTTCTTAAAAGATGAGCACTATATTTGCCCTTTTCCAATCATCCGGGACCTCTCCTGATCGCCACGATTTCCCAAAAATGATGGCCAGTGGCTCTGCAATTACATAGGCCAACTCCCTCAGAATCCATGGATTGCATCGCATCCAGCCCCATGGATTTGTAAATGCCCAGCTTTTCTAAATAGTCCCTAACCTGTTCTTTTATCATGAAGGGCTGCTCACCTTCTCCCCAAACTGTGCTGCCAGGTGCAGTAGTCTGGGAGCTGACCTTGCCTGTGAAGACTGAGGCAAAAAAGGCATTAAGTACTTCAGCTTTTTGCACATCTGTCACTGGGTTGCCTCTCCCATTCAGTAAGGAATCCACACTTTCCCTGATCTTTCTTTTGTTGCTGACATACTTAGAGAAACACTTCATGTCCCTTGCTAGCTGCAACACCAATTGCACTTTGGCCTTCCTGTTTTCATCCTTGCACACCTGAGCAATACTCTTATACTTCTCCCTAGTCATTTGTCCAAGTTTCCAGTTCTTGTAAGCTTCCTTTTTGTGTTTTAGCTCACTGAAGAGTTCCCTGCTAAACCTGGTTGGTCTTCTGCCATACTTGCTAGTCTTCCTGCGCATCAGGATGGTTCATTCTTGATGTCTGTCTGAGCCCGATACTCCAGCCAATTTTCTCTCTACCTTACAGTTCATTCATTCAGTCCATACTCCCTTAGCTTGCCTGGGAGAATGTGGTGGGAAACTGTATCAAAAGCCTTGCTAAAATCAAGGCACATCACATCCACTGGTCTCCATGCATCCACAAAGTCAGTCATCTCATCATAGAAGGCAGGCAGGTTGCTCAGGCATGGCTTGCCCCTGATGAATCCCTGCCGACTGTTCCTAATCACCTTCTTCTCCAAGGGCTTAGAAATGGATTCCTTGAGGACCTGCTCCATGATTTTTCCAGGGACCAAAATGAAGCCAATCAGTCTGCAGCTCCCTGGATCCTCCTTCCTTTTCTTAAAAGATGAGCACTATATTTGCCCTTTTCCAATCATCCGGGACCTCTCCTGATCGCCACGATTTCCCAAAAATGATGGCCAGTGGCTCTGCAATTACATAGGCCAACTCCCTCAGAATCCATGGATTGCATCGCATCCAGCCCCATGGATTTGTAAATGCCCAGCTTTTCTAAATAGTCCCTAACCTGTTCTTTTATCATGAAGGGCTGCTCACCTTCTCCCCAAACTGTGCTGCCAGGTGCAGTAGTCTGGGAGCTGACCTTGCCTGTGAAGACTGAGGCAAAAAAGGCATTAAGTACTTCAGCTTTTTGCACATCTGTCACTGGGTTGCCTCTCCCATTCAGTAAGGAATCCACACTTTCCCTGATCTTTCTTTTGTTGCTGACATACTTAGAGAAACACTTCATGTCCCTTGCTAGCTGCAACACCAATTGCACTTTGGCCTTCCTGTTTTCATCCTTGCACACCTGAGCAATACTCTTATACTTCTCCCTAGTCATTTGTCCAAGTTTCCAGTTCTTGTAAGCTTCCTTTTTGTGTTTTAGCTCACTGAAGAGTTCCCTGCTAAACCTGGTTGGTCTTCTGCCATACTTGCTAGTCTTCCTGCGCATCAGGATGGTTCATTCTTGATGTCTGTCTGAGCCCGATACTCCAGCCAATTTTCTCTCTACCTTACAGTTCATTCATTCAGTCCATACTCCCTTAGCTTGCCTGGGAGAATGTGGTGGGAAACTGTATCAAAAGCCTTGCTAAAATCAAGGCACATCACATCCACTGGTCTCCATGCATCCACAAAGTCAGTCATCTCATCATAGAAGGCAGGCAGGTTGCTCAGGCATGGCTTGCCCCTGATGAATCCCTGCCGACTGTTCCTAATCACCTTCTTCTCCAAGGGCTTAGAAATGGATTCCTTGAGGACCTGCTCCATGATTTTTCCAGGGACCAAAATGAAGCCAATCAGTCTGCAGCTCCCTGGATCCTCCTTCCTTTTCTTAAAAGATGAGCACTATATTTGCCCTTTTCCAATCATCCGGGACCTCTCCTGATCGCCACGATTTCCCAAAAATGATGGCCAGTGGCTCTGCAATTACATAGGCCAACTCCCTCAGAATCCATGGATTGCATCGCATCCAGCCCCATGGATTTGTAAATGCCCAGCTTTTCTAAATAGTCCCTAACCTGTTCTTTTATCATGAAGGGCTGCTCACCTTCTCCCCAAACTGTGCTGCCAGGTGCAGTAGTCTGGGAGCTGACCTTGCCTGTGAAGACTGAGGCAAAAAAGGCATTAAGTACTTCAGCTTTTTGCACATCTGTCACTGGGTTGCCTCTCCCATTCAGTAAGGAATCCACACTTTCCCTGATCTTTCTTTTGTTGCTGACATACTTAGAGAAACACTTCATGTCCCTTGCTAGCTGCAACACCAATTGCACTTTGGCCTTCCTGTTTTCATCCTTGCACACCTGAGCAATACTCTTATACTTCTCCCTAGTCATTTGTCCAAGTTTCCAGTTCTTGTAAGCTTCCTTTTTGTGTTTTAGCTCACTGAAGAGTTCCCTGCTAAACCTGGTTGGTCTTCTGCCATACTTGCTAGTCTTCCTGCGCATCAGGATGGTTCATTCTTGATGTCTGTCTGAGCCCGATACTCCAGCCAATTTTCTCTCTACCTTACAGTTCATTCATTCAGTCCATACTCCCTTAGCTTGCCTGGGAGAATGTGGTGGGAAACCGTATCAAAAGCCTTGCTAAAATCAAGGCACATCACATCCACTGGTCTCCATGCATCCACAAAGTCAGTCATCTCATCATAGAAGGCAGGCAGGTTGCTCAGGCATGGCTTGCCCCTGATGAATCCCTGCTGACTGTTCCTAATCACCTTCTCCTCCAGGTGCTTAGAAATGAATTCCTTATGGATCTGCTCCATGATTTTTCCAGGGACTGAGGTGAGGCTGACTGGTCTGTAGTTTCCTAACTCCTCCTCCTTCCCTTTCTTATATATGGGCACTATATTTGTTCTTTTCCAATCACCGGGGACCTCTCCTGATAGCTGTGATTTTTCAAAGATGATGGCCAGTGGCTTGGCAATCACAGCATCCAACTCCCTCAGCACCCTTGGATTCATCCATCTGGTCCCATGAACTTGTACATGTCCAACTTTTCTAAGTAGTCCCTAACTTGTTCTTTTACCACTGAGGTAAGTTAGCCTCTTGCCCAAACTGTGCTGCCTGTTGTAGTAGTCTGGGAGCTGACCTTGCCTGTGAAGACTCAGGCAAAAAGGGCATTAAGCACTTCAGCCTTTTCTGCTTCCTCTGTCGCAAGGTTGCGTCTGCCATTCAGTAAGGGACCCATATTGTTCCTGATCCTCCTCTTGCTACCAGCATACTTGTAGAATCCCTTCTTCAAGTAGTGCAGGTTTGGTCTGTGAGCTGCATCAGGCCTGCAGATTAGTCCCATGCGCTGCATCAAGTGCCTGAAGCCAATTTGGTGTAACCATCACATGTAGCACATACTAGACCAGCCCTGCAGGCAGCAGCATATGACATATATACTTGTCTGGCCCCAGGCGTTGCATGCAGCAGGTGCATTTAATATGCTGGCATGCATCTCAGCCATTGCCACCAGTGCTAAGGAGTGAATTAAAGTGGGGAAGTGCAGTGGAACCCTCAAGTGGATGCAAAAGCAGCTCTATTAGAAGTTTGTAGTCTTAAAATGTTGTGTGTTGGGTGTAAGGGTTTTGAGGCCTTATTAAATGGGATAGGCGGTACACTGGTCCTTAGGGCAAGCCTCTGCCTTTCAGATAACCATCGCTCAGATCTCCTAAATACTTTTAGAAAGGTGTTACAAGATTCCTGCCAGCTTGACCCCTTTGTTTCCTCCATGTGTACCTTCATTGCAATCTATTAAGTTGCTTAATGGAAGGTTTCATGAAGCACAGGAGGAAGAATGGATGTTGAGTAGCTTTGCTTAGTGAAGTGTGGTGGTTTGGTTTCTATTTGGTGAGTCTCGGATGCTGAGCATCTGAGGGCTTTTATCTACATTATGAGCTTTCTACCAGCAGAAGTTCTGACAGAGAGCAGCTGCCAGCATAAAGCTTTTAGGGTGCATATTGTCTCTACATGCACACCCAGTGTGGGCATGTCTACAGGCATTTTTTCTCAGCTGCTAGGTGGCAATAGGAATCATAGAATCATAGAAGTAGGGTTGGAAGGGACCTTGTAGAACTTCAAGTCCAACCCCCTGCCTAGACAGGGGGAAAACTGGGCTCAGTTGACCCCAGTCAGGTAGGCATCAAGCCACTTCTTAAAGACCCCCAGGGTACGAGCCAGCACCACTTCCCTGGGAAGTTGGTTCCAGGAGTCTTCTTTCAGTCAGAAAGCGGGTTTTCCTTTGCTAGCAGAAAGGAGTTGTTACCTCTAAGAATCACTGAGTGAACAAGCTCACATTTCTTCCAGCAAATCTATGTAGTGTAGTTCTAGCTTTTGTGTGGTGTTGGAGGTTCTAAGAGATTGGTAGCATGGCAGTTAGATTTCTTTACATTTCCTTCAGTCAGAGACACATGAGGCTGCAGGGATAGAAGTGGGAGTGTTCTATCGGTGTCTTGATACTGGTTCACCTTTCTGCCCCTCTGAATATTGTAAGGAATCATAGAATGTCACAACCAAGGTAATCTGACCTGGAAGAGCAAATGGGTGTCCATTCAGCAGGCTTGTAGATGTGTACTGCGGTGGTATTTCCTACTTCCTGTTGGACCAGTTTTCAGACAAGTCCACCTGTGGGAAGAACCATCTGTTTGCAATCTGATTAGACTAGTTAATTCTATTTACATTCTTCCAGTTCCAATTTAGGACAGCTGAGCCTGGTTCCAAACATGATGGTGCTAAGGGAGAGTCATAGGCTTGCAAATGAAGATATTTTGGTTAGGCTTTTGCTATTAGTTTGAGCTTATTGTTTGATGTAGTCTGTGGTGATTATGTTGCCAGTCTCAGTGTGAATAGTTGTGAATTCTGGAGGAACTGAAGGTGGGAGGTAAAATATTGCAATCTGTGCTCTTAGTAGACTGAAGCGATGCTTGAGCTTCCTTGGAGACCTTATTCTGCATTACATGTATGCGTATCTGAACTCGTAAGCTGATGCTTGTGATCATCCTTGCTTAGGGGTTATGCAGTCAAGATGTTCTAGATGTTTGTTCTCAATAGAGATGCACTGATACATAGGTTCATATTGTATTGGCACTGATAAAAGGAAAATTGACATTATTGGCAAACAGCTTTTTTTGGCTGATGTGGCTGATAATGTTGCTGATAAATGCCATGTGCATGTGCATAACCGGAGCATGCATGTAGCCAGGAATGCAGCCTGGCAGCTTGGAGAGCAGCATCCGGCTGGTAAGTCTGTGGGGTGAAGGGGGGGCATGTGAGGGAGAGTGGGGCTGGGGCACAGTGAGGGAGAGTGGGGCTGGGGCAGGGGCAGGTACTGCCCAGGCAGGGCAGGGTGGGGTGCGGGACAGAGCTGCGGGCAGCTCATCCAGGGGATGCAGGGAGTGGGGAGGGGGAGCGGCTCCCGCCACTGTGTGCACCCCAGGGGAGACATGGGGGGGTATGTGCCCCCCAGATCTGTGTGGGATGAGGGCAGGCTGCCCACTGCGCCTCTTCCCAGCTGGGGGGATAGGTTGGGGCTGCACGCAGGGGCAGGGCGGGCGTCAGCAGTGTTGGGGGGAGGGGGCTATGGCCACCCCAAAACTATCCATAGCCACCTTGTAGCTGCCTGCCGTGAGCGCAGCCCCTATCCAGACCTCTGCTGGAAGAGCCCAGCATCACCCCGACCACGCAGTGGGCAGCCTGCCTTTGTCCAGCACACAGATCCAGGGGTCACATGCCCCCCATGTTTCCTCTGGTGGTGCATGCAGTGGCGGGGGGGGGCGGCGCCTCCCCCCCCCCCCCCCCCGCGAGACAGATTTGCTTGGCCTGGCCTCACTCTCCCTCACTGTGGGGGGGGCCTCGATCTGTACCCCCACCATTCCTTTCCCCCAACTGACTTACCAGCTGGAAGCTGCTCTCCAGTGCATATCGGCAATTGGATTGGTATCAGCTGATATGGCTGGCCAATAATCTGCCATTGGTATCAGCCCATAAAATCTTTATCGGTGTACCCCTAGTTCTCAAATAGCAATGGGCATATTTTTACTAGCAGAGAAACTGCAGTATTCCTGGATGGGGTGTCTGCTGGTAATGATGCTACCAGATTAGCTGATGAAACAATTCTGAGAACTGTATAAGTGGAACATCCTCCAGGGATCTGTCTTTATACAATCTGTCATCTTGCATTAGTGTTGCATGTGGAGGTCCAGGTCCTGGTAAAAATATCCAGATATCTAGAATTTATTGCAAGTCATTGGGAACTAGAACCCAAGGCTTTCTGCAGATGCTTGCTTGCCCAAAGAGAGAAACCTGGAGATATGTTGCCGTCTTACAAAGTCTGGAGAAAGAGGAGCTAGCAAGGTTGAGACCTACTTTGCTTAGCTTGCGAACATCTCTCTCCAAAGTGATGGTACCACTTCAGTTTGGAGAAAGTTCTTGAACTTTCTTTTGGAAATATGACAGTCCTGGTCTGTGATTTTCAGAAGAGGTTCCTCCACCTCCTCAGCTAGTGTTGGAAAGGAATTTTAGTATACAGTGGCCACACATAATGAAATCATTGAAAGTGCATATGTAGTTCTGGGATTGCTGAAAGTTGTAACTGCAATAAAATGACTGGACTGGAAGCTTCTCTAAATCCCTGGAAGAGAGTTGGCTAGGTCTGATCTTGCAAATCTTTCAGAGCTATTTCTAAAGATTGATATTTCATTTCCACCCAGAACTTGCTTCTGGGAGTGGTGCTTATGTCTAATACTCATGGTTAGCAGCACATATTTTTCTGTTCAAGCTGAGGGAGGTGTAGATGAATAGATAGCTCAGTGGTGACAAGTCGGAATAGTTTCAGTCTTGCTAACCAAAGATCATACTAACACAGGGGAGGGCAAAATATGGGCTGCTCCATCATGTGCCCCGGCTATACAGTACCTACCCTTGCCCCAGCCCCACTCCCTCCTTCACTGTGGGGGTCTCTGTCCCTCCCCTACGCTCCTGCCTCCCACACACTTACAGGCTGGACTCCTGGCTGCGTGCATGCTGCAGTTGCACGCAAGCATGTGGCATTTTTTCAGTGACATTATCAGTCACGTTGGCCAAAAAAAGTCACTTGCCAATAATGTCATCTTTCCTTTTATCAGTGCCAATACGATATGGACCGATGTATTGGTGCACCTCTATTTTAAGTCAGCAGTTTTAAAGCAGGACTTGTGGCGTGGTCCACTTACTGTGAAGCTGTTTTGGGATGTGGAGAATTTGAATAATAATGTGAATCAGTATATGAGTACTTTGCAAGACGGTGTATAACATGGTGTAATGAAAAGAGAAGAAATAAGCAGATAAAGAAGGTGGGAATTATTGCCTCATTTGTATGCAATAAGGAGTTGTCCTGGTTTAAATTGTGGGTGCCACTTGCTAATATCGTGGGCCAGTAGTGGCGGGGGCCACCATTTTCATTAGAGTTGGACCGATACATTGGTCCCATATTGGATCAGCACCAATATAGGGAATGTTGACTGTGTTAGAAATTGGCTTTTTTTGCCCAATGTGGCTGATAATGTGGCCAGTAAAATCCCTGTGCATGTGCACAGCTGGAGCACAGCCCAGTGGCTTGGAGACCAGTGTCAGGTTGGTAAATTGGGAGTGGGGGTCTAGATGGAAGCCCCCGCAGTGAGGGAGGGAGTGGGGCTGGGGCAGGCACTGCTCAGCTGGGGCGGGGCAGGGTGCGGGGTGGAGCTGCAAGTGGCTCATCCGGAGGGTGGGGGAGGTGCACCTGAGGGCATGGGGGGACATGTACCTCTGGATCTGTGCATGGGATGGGATGGGCTATTGCTGAAGGCTGGGGCCAGGGGCTGCACTGGACTCTTCCTGGGGGGTGGGGATGGGCTGGGTTGCACTCGGGGTATGTGGAAGCGGTGCTGGGAGGAGGCTAGGGGGACGCTATGGCGAATTTTGGGGTGGCTGCAGTCGTTCGCCCCCCTCCCAGTGCTGCCACCTGCCCCGAGCACAACCCGCTCCAGCCCCCCAACCAGGAAGAGCCCAGCGCAGCCCTGGCCCCAGCCGAGAGCAGCAGCCTGCCCTGCCCTGCCCCACACAGAGATCTGGGGACACACACCCCCCATGCCCTCCCAGGGTGCGTGCAGGGCGGGAGCTGCCCCAGCACACACTCCTTGGATGAGCTGCTTGTGGCACCGTCCCATGCCCTGCCCTGGCTGAGCAGTGCCTGCCTCTGCCCTGCTCCCTCACCTTGTGGGCCTCAGTCTGCGCCACCTCCTCCCCACTTTCCCCCACACCAGATGTATCAGCCCAATGCTGGTCTCCAACCTGCCCTACTGCATATCGTATTGGTCGATATGGCTTCTTAAAAATTGGCCATCGGTATTGGCCCCAAAAATCTATCAGTGCACCCCTAATTTTCATGCCCAGGGAGGTGCTTTTTGTTCTGATGGCTGCTGCATTTTGTTCTGAAAGCATTCCTGAGCCAGCAGTGAAAGCCTAGTATCCCAGGGGAGGGGGGAAGGGGTCATAAAAGGGACGGGGGAAAAGAAGGGGCTTTTTCCACTTCTGGCCAGGAAAATGGGTGGAGGGGGTTGGGTGTGTCTGGGGGCTGCTTTGGCAGATGCTCCTGGCACTGGGTAGGTGAGGGGCTGTTTGCTTCTCTGTGCTCTGTGTTCTCAAACCCTAGCACCCCAGTTTTTCTGTCTGGAGGAGCAAACAGCTCCTCCCATACCTGGTGTCAGGGCCATCTGCCAAGGCAGTCCCCAGGTGCTCCCAACATCCTGCGCCGCAGTTTTCCAGCCTGAAGAAGCAAAAAGCCTCTCCCCTACCCCTCTCCAAGTTCTCTCCTCCCCCTGTCCCTTTTGCAACCCCTGGGCTGCTAGGCTTTTGCTGCTGGCTGGGACAGCGTTTCTTAATCTTTTAAGTAGCAAGTACCCCTTAACTTCTGAAAATTTTAATAAGTACCCCAACACTCAATTTTCATGGGGATTTTATATTTACAGACTAATGTGTGCTATATGTTGGAAGAAGGGCTGTGTATATAAGGCTGTGATATGACAGATGTCTGATCTGGTGCGGGTAGGGTTGCCACCTTTACACCACCAGTGCACAACTCAAGTATGTACCTGGGCTAGAGGTGATGTTGGCTAAAGCTAGGAGGGCTGAACCCAGTGCCACCCAAAGTGTGGCACAACAAATTATTACTGGGGAATTTAATTTTTTAAGCTGCACCAAATTTTTTGCCGTAGTTTTAGGAGGAAGGGGCGAGAGAGAGAGGAAAAGAGGACAAGAGAGACAGTGTTGGGGTACCTGTGTCCCCCCTGCCTGCGTCTCTCATACTCCCAGGGGTACGTGTACCACAGGTTGAGAAACTATGGGCTGGGAAATGCTTTCCCCCAGCCTGTAGCAACCATCTTGTTGCAATGAAATGCCTTGCTGGGGAACTCCCCAGCCAAGTGGTCATATCATGGCATTTTGTAGCAAGTCACATTTTTCATGAAAATCACTTAATTTAATGATTTTCATGAAAAATGTGAAATTGCAATTTAAGCCAGGCCCTACCCGTAGAGCAAAATAGAAGGCTGAGCAGTCAGCAGCTCTTCAAGCAAGTTGTGTGGTTAGAACTGGTTAAGCCATACGTAGTCTTAATGTTAATCTTTCTCACCCCCTGATCATTATCTGTGTCTTAGCTCATGTCCTGAGGAGCCTGGAAGGGAATACAGTATTGCATGTGCAGTCTGCTTCTGTAGGATAAGGCACATGTGTGCTTCTTCGTGATGTAGAGTATAAAGATACATATATATACACAGAGCTGCAGTCTAACCCTGTGTGCTCTTGTGTATACTTAGGCCTTTCGGCATTATGGCTTTCAGGATGCTAAGCATCCTTTGTCTGTTTGAAAACAAAATGAATACTGGCCTTGCTGATAAAGAAGTAATCTATTGGGCATTTTAACTAAATGCTTAAAATATTACTTTTGGCAGCTGACCTACAGATCGAGAACCTTTTTTAACACCATCTACTACAAATTTGCTCTTTTGGGTGTGGTTGGAAGACTATGGAAAGGATCTTGTCTTATTGGGTTTTTTTGTCAGTTTGATTTGTATGGTCTTGTGCAAAAGAGTCCTTTGTTTTGGACCAATGGAATTTTAAAAGCCCTGCTGCATTAGGATGGGTCAGTCCTGTGAAAGGGTTAATTTTGTGAGACTTAGACACACTGCTCCCCTGGCCATATCCTTTTCCTCTAATTTACCACTTCACCAGGAAGCAGCACCTTAATTTTGACAGGCTCATTTTGACCCTTTCTCAGTGTTCTTCCCAGTGAGACCTGTTTTCCTGTCATTGTGCAGTTTTAGGATTAAGACTGGGTAACTGCTTATCCTACTTTCCTTTGACTGTAGAGCTATTATGTTTTGTTGACAGTTAGCCAAAATAGATCACTACAAGAACACATGGAAGACCTTTTGGTCACTTTTCTCATTAGTTGACCAAGAGGGAAGATCAATTCCTGAAGTGCCTTTAAGGATGATGTGATGCATGAAATGAATATACACATCGATGTCAGTAGTTAAATATCCTCTGCTTCTTGCAGTAATAGAAAGTTGTAATGTTAATTTTCTTTTTGCTTTCCAACAGCGCATGGACCTGGGAGAATGTACAAAGATCCATGATTTGGCACTGAGAGCAGATTATGAGATTGCAAGTAAAGAGAGAGACCTGTTTTTTGAATTGGATGTAAGTTTGGAGGTGGGGGTAACTACAGTTATAAATGCTTACATCTTGCTGGAGTCTGGAATGCGTGAGTGTCCAGTTGGCATTCCAACTAACCTTTGTATATGATATATTTACTAATGTGTGTAATTCATTGCCTCTTGTCAGCTAGATGAATCAGACAGGCATCAAAGGTTAAAACAGGTTAATTATATCATTAACAAAAAATAAGAACAGAAGTAATACACTATAAAATATGGACTTTCCCTGCATTTTTTTGCCTGTGCAGACCTGCCAGTGCCACTGCTGTAAGTCACGTTTGGAAATCCTGTTGCCAGCTATGCACACCATGGGACATTCTCTGCTTTTCACAGACTTACCTTTGCCAGCCTGAACTTCTTGATTGACTTCCTGGACTGGAACCAGTCAAGGGCAAAAGCAGTGCTAACTTTCCCTTGTTTGTATAGCTGTTGTCCATGCTGTGATGGTTCAGTGCACTGTGTCAGCAGTCTCTATACACATTGTCCACTAGATCTTAGAATGTAGAGACTGCCAGTCTTGCTCATAAACTTTGAAGCAGGGCCCAAGTCTTCTATTCTTTCTGAAGAATGTTATTTACACCATTGTTAGACCTAAGGTGCAGTTAACGTGCTTTATGCACTTTCCTGAGCAAAAGAAAGAGCTTGGGGGACTGGAGAACTGAAGCAGATTATTCGGTTTTGGCAACTGAGCTTATATCATCTCATTGCCAAGACAGATAATAAACTGTTTTCTGGTTGTCCTGCATGTCCCAGTTTCTTTTGAAATAAAGAGCCATTTCCAGTGTTCTTTTTACAGGCTGGTCTTACGCTCTCATTTGTTTTATTAGCCTAATATGTTTCTAGCCAAACTTGTATATTTCTCACAGGTTTTTTTTAATGATCAACAACCTGATATTTCAACCCACCCCCATTCTTTAAGAGACTGCTGATATCATACAAAAGTAGGGCCGGAAGGGAGCTTAGGATCTGTTCCAAGCCCCTTTTCAAGGCAGGATCATCCCTGTCATCTCCTAAGTCTAAACACTTCTATATAAGTGTATATGTAACCTGCTATTAAAAACATCTAAGGATGGAGATTCCACAGCCTCTGTCGGTAGCCTGTTCCAGTGCTTAACCACCCACACAGTGAGTTCTTAATAGTTAACTGAATTTCCCTTGCTGCAATTTAAGACCACTTCTCCTTGTCCTATCTGCTGTGACCACAGAGAATAGTCTATTGCCACCCTCTTTAGCATCACCCTTCAGTAACTGAAGACTATTATTAAATCCTTCCTCAGGTTTCTCTTTTTCAGACTGACTAATGGCTATTCTTCCAGTGTTTCCTTCTAAATCATGTTTCCTTGACCTGTAATAATTTTTGTTGCTTTCTGCTGAGCTCTTTTTAATTTGCCAACATCTTTTCTGAAGTTTGGTGTCCAAAACTAGACATGCTCCAATTGAGGCCTCACCAGTGCTGAATCGAGTGGAAAAATCGCTTCGTTTGACTTGCAAATGATGCTCCTATTAATACAGCCCAGTATATTATTTCCCTTTTTTCCAACTGATACACACTGTTGATTCATAGCCAGCTTATGGTTCACTATAACCCCCAGATCCTTTTATGCAGTACAGCAGACTAGCTAGGTCAGGGGTAGGTAACCCCTCAGCACGAGTGCCAGAGCATGACATGTGAAGGCATTTTGCTTAGTATGTGTGTCTGGGAAGGGGCCAGGGCTGTACTACCACAATAACGATCAGGTCCCTCCACTGTCTGACCAGGCATGCCAACATCTTACCAGTCAGTGTTATGGGTATTTTTGGCAATCTGCCTAGAAACATTGCTGAACCCTCAGCTAGGCATTTCCTGGTTGTATTTGTACATGTGGCCTAAAATATAGAACTTTTTACTTTTCCGTATTGGATTTTATTTGATTAATTTCATATCACTTCTCCAGTCATTCTAAATCCTAATCCTTCCCTTCAGAATGTCTGCAGCTCTGTCTAACTTGATGTCCTCTGCAAATTTGCAAATCTCCCATCTGCCCAATCATAATGAAGATATTAAACAATCCTATACCTGTGACCAGAGATGTGGATTTTCCGGAAAATTTTGAATTGGAAAATTTTCCAATGCCCTAAATAGAGCGTGATCTGATTTAGCATGTTTATTTGACTTATATTTAGTAAACAAAACTAACAAAGTACACCCCATGTTAATGTTGTCCCAGTAGCCACAAGTATTTGAACTGAAATATTTGATTAGGAAAAAAATTAAATACAGCACATTTAATGTGATTTAAATGTTATATTCAAACAAATTAAAAGCTTTATGTGGAAACAAATTATTTTTATTGGAATACTTGTAAAAATGTAAAGACAGTACATAATAGTATGTACTTCCCTTACATTGTTTGTTTAAATGTAAAGAAAAAAACGAAGGCACTGAAAACTGCTGACGCACTAATTTTAGCATACCCAAAGAGCTGTGTGTGATATGCCATGGTTGTCCGCTCATCTACTTCAGCAAAGTTTAACTCTCTTCCACTGAGGTCATTGCGGCACCTCCAGTTTCACTGTCACTATCTGTAGAATCACTTGCACTACTTATTAGTTTTATTTCAGAATCAGATTGAGGCAAATCTGATTCAGAACTACTTGAACCACGTTCTCTTTCGCTAAAGGATGGTTTTATGAATGAGTCTGTGGGCAAGGGCAGCTTATCATCACACTGCATCTTCTTCACTAATTGTGCTTCTGACTGATTCTCCAGAAGCAAGCGATTTTGAGAAACAGAAACAAGCTTAGCAGTGCATTCATTTGTTAGTCTATTTTTCTTTTTTGTCTTGATTGAGCTGAAAGTCTTCCAGGGAATGCTTAGGATCCTTAGAGCAATCCTGGACAACAGTTGGGTATTACAGTATCCCTTCCAACATGTGAGAGGAGACATATTCTCTGCTGTCCGCCAAATTATGTCTTTGTTTTGAAGTTTTTATTTTGCGCGGTACTCAGCAATGTCTGTGATCATGGCTGTTTCACTGATGTTGGGGACTTTCTTAGCTACTTCCATAATTGTATTGAGAGCAGTAGATAATTCACCGTCTGATAAATGTTGTCCTCTGTGTTGAGGATCCAAAAAGGTTTGCTGCCGGATGAACTGGATGAAAACAAAACTCAGATCTCTTAATAAACATTTGTTTTACTATTACTACTACTTTTTTGGATAGAGGTGAAGAAGGCAGAAGCTCAGTTAGGTTTTAATTCAGTTGTCTGAATATCTCTGGAATATTTGGAAGGCTTGGTGTATCTCCTTCAAGTTTCTTGATAGCCACTGAAACTGGTAGTAGCAAATTGGATGCTCCTTGAACTCGAACCCAGAACACATTGTTGTCAAGTATCTGCTTCCAAATGTTCACAGGAATAATTGGGGATACTGTGTCATCTATTGAAGCACACTGCAAACAGTTCTTTGTGTGCAGCAAACTATGTAAATACTTTGTAGCTGAGCCCCATCTAGTTTCTCCTGGCAATAAAAGTGCACTTTCCTTCCCCTGCTTCTCTTTCTGTAATTTCTTCAAAGTCTGATTAGCAGTGTGATGATTGTTGAATATCTTCACAATCGCTTTGCAGTTTGCCAATATTGTCTTCATTGTATTCACACTTACTATGTCCTTTGCCAGAAGATTCAACCCATAAGCAAGACAGCCAAACACTATTAAATGAGGATACATTGCCTTTAATATTTACTATGCAGCTTTCATGTTACTCGCATTATCAGTTACAAGGGCTTGTACCCTGGAGGGACCTGCACTTTCAGTCTCTTCACTCAGTAATTTGGCTATGTGTTCACCAGTATGACGAGAAGATTTGGTGGCAATTGCCTTCAGGAATATTGGTTCAGGTGTTGCTAGCATAATGCGCAATAAAGGATTCCCTTATATATCAGTCCATCCATCTGACATCAGAGTCAGTAATTCTTCTTGACCAATCCTTTGAATAACCATTGCTTGAACTCTGTTGTACTCTCTAGCGAAGAGAGAATGTGATAAGCGATAACAAAAAGTATTGATTTTCAGTTATGGAAAGAGGTGTACCACTTGCAGCTATAGCTCTAGCTAATGTCTCATCTGCTTTTTCTTGATCTTCTTTTGACATTTTGTCCACAAAGCTTGATAAAAAGTTTGCCTGTCTTGAACAGCTCATGGTGGATTGCATATCTGGTGCCAGTGATCCTGAAAGCAAGGATCCTGCTTCTTCGCCCAGGTCTGGCAGCTCAACATTTTTCATTTTCCATTTTTTGCATATCTGCTATTTCATTTGAGCTACCAAGTTCCTGCAACAAAAGGGGGAAAAGATTTTTATTTTAGCCTATTCTAGTCTGGCCTTATCCATCAAAAGGAGAAGGAGCAGCGGCAGGGAGCTTGCTTCCCCCCTCCCTTTGGAAAGAACACTCTGCTGCTCAACTTGCTGCTCATTTGCCCTGGGACCACAAAGCCGTATAGTTTGGCCTCTGCCATTGGCCAAAGCACTAAGCTCACTCTGCTGGGTTGAAATAGTTAACTATCTATTATGTAATAAAAATATATATATATTGTTAAGCCTAAGCCACTTTGGGTATTTAGTGCAAGCAGAATACAAATATTTAAAATAAATAAGTAATAGTCCAGAGTTGCATTAACAACTTTTAAAATTATAATGTTAAAACAATATAGATGCTAGTCTATACTGTGTGTTGTTTAACATATTAACTTGTTTACTTGCATAGGATTCCTGCAGTAGGCTTTTTTCAAATGATGTTGTTCCACCACTTTGTTGTATTAGCTTTCTGTATATGGCTTGTACTCTTTCAGGACAGTTTCTACATGTTATTCAATGTTTCTTCATTCTTGTTGCATTGTTAGCATACTCTTGCCTGCAATATTTACATCTACCAACTTTCTTCCTTCCTTCAGTGGCTTGAACTTCACTATAATGATGCCACACACTAGTTTTTTGTTTCTGATTAGGCATTCTTATGACTACTTCAAACCAAAAGCACTAAAAAACTAACAGATCTTATACAAACACTTCCAAATTCTCCAACTCAAGAAAAGAAATGAGACACTGCTCTGTGTGTTTGCTGAACTCAAAGTGAAACACAAATTAATCACAGTTTTAATTTTGGCTTTGCTTTCACTTGCAGTCTGAGATGAAATAAGAATTTTAGCTTTGGTTTTGATTTGACCTGCACAGCCAAGTGGGTGGATTCATAACTTGATTTTTGGTTTGGATTATTATGTGAATGTGTTTACCATCTTGTTTATAAATGAATTAAACATATATGTAGTGTCTCTCACAGTTTCTAGGGATAATCACCTGAAAAACATTAAATACAACTTTGAAACTGCCAAGCTTGCCTAATATTGTATTGGTATCCATTCATTGTTACTAATGAATTTTATGAAACAATGAATTTTTAGCAATGGAAAAATAAAGCACTGGAAAACTTTCTGCCCACATCTGCCCATGTCCAACTCCTGGAGACTTCCACTTGATACCTTCTCCTAATTGGACATTCAGTGAGCTATTGATAATGACTCTTGGAGCACAGTAGGGTCAGGCTCAGCTGGTGCAGCCCAGGCAGTGCCACTCACAGGAGACGGGAACAGGCTCAGTGCCCGGCCAAGCGCTGTCTCCATAGTGATGGCAAGGCCCGCAGGCTGTGCTCAGGCTGTGCCTGGGTCCTATGGCCTCCAGCGACAGGGATGTTGTCGGTAGGTGAAGAAGGTCATGTCAGGGCTGGGCCGGAGTTTGGCCGGGGCGGCACTGGGGTGGGAGTCGAAAGTATTGATATGGTGTATAAGTCAAGGTTGAATTTTAAGAATTAAAAATTGGGCTTCAAAGCTCAACTGCTATACTGTGAAATATGGTAGTTATATCCACCTTTCAACACTTTAATGTATCTTAATTTACTAATGAGAATGTCATGGGAGATGATGTTGAAAGCCTTGCTAAAGTCAAGGTATATCCCATCCACTGCTTCCCTCCGTCCCCTACCCTGTATCCACAGAGCCTATCACCTAGCTATAGAAGGAAATCAAATTGGTGTGAGGTATGATTTGCTCTTGGTGAATTCCTGCTCTTGATTGTTCCTGGTCACCTTGTTCTCCTCCAGGTGCTTAGAAATAGATTCCTGGATGACCTGCTCCATGATCTTTCTAGATATCAAGGTCAGACTGACTGGTCTGTAATTCCCTGGATCCCATTGGCGATGCGTAGGGGGTGCACATGCACCCCCTGAGAGAAGCGGTGCCTGCAGGCGGTCGCCACTCCTCCCTCCCCCCTCGCTGCCGACACTGTTGGTGATGTCTGCGGGAGGTTGGCGCTCGCTGCCCCTCCCCCCACCAACACCGCTGTGGCCATCTGCAGGAGCTTGCTGCCATGCCTCTGCCACCTGCAGCCAGTTGCCATGCCCCCCAGCTTCTGAGGACACGTGTCGTTCATGCTGGATCCTCCTTCCCTTTCTTGAAGAATGACATTGTATTTTCCCTTTTCCAGTTATACAGGACCTCTCCCAACCTCAGTGAATTACCAAAGGGACTAACCAGTGCCTCTGCAGTTGTCACAGCCAGTTTTTTGAGTGCATCCCATTTGACCCTGCTGACTTGACATCCTGCTCTCCTAGTTACCATTTCTTTCTAATCCTACTTTATTTTTCTTTAGTTAAGAAAATATTCTGTCCCACCCCACTTAGAAAGGTCACATGAAACTTTCTCTGCTTGAAGGAAAAGAGAGTCAGTTATGGTCAAACTCTGTCTCTTGTATGACAGTTCAAAACCACAACCATCACTGTATTTCAGAAGGAACAGACTGGTAGATTTAACCTTGTGTCTTTACCCTCCATTTGAAATCATGCCTTCCTCAGAGTAGGCAAGATGAGTACAAGGAACATAACAATTGCTATATTGAGCCTTGCTAGTGGGTTTGTAAATGTGATCCCGTATCTATGGGGGGAAGGGGGAGGGGGATATTATTGAAGCTATGTGGAAGACTGCTCTGTGCAGGAATTGTCCTTGTCTGAAAGCACTGAGAACCAGAGCCCACAGCCTACAATATTGTATGTATAGATAAAAGCAACCCTAATGACAGTTCTCTGTTTGAACACATGCAGGCCATGGACCACCTGGAGTCCTTTATTGCAGAATGTGACAGGAGGACAGAACTGGCCAAGAAACGACTGGCTGAAACACAGGAGGAGATCAGTGCTGAAGTGTCTGCAAAGGTATTGCTCTCCAGTTAAACAGTTGGTCTGAGGGCCTTTGCAATAGCCTCTCTGTTTTGGTTACCGGCATTACTGTTGGACCCATGGAGAGAAAACAAAAAACGGTCATAATCCTAAATTGTGACTTTGGCCCACCTACTTAATAATCCTTCTTACTTGCACAGGAAAGCAACGTTCAAAGAAGATGTAAAGATTCAGATATGCTGTTTTTAGAAAGCTGTTTTTCCTGTCCTATGCCAAACTCATTTTGTGGGTGGTCCACTGCCTGGTTTGCAATAACAACAGTAAATACTGCTTCATTGACATCAAATTTGTCCTGAGAGCCCACTTACCTTATTCACCATATAGATCCTGGAGTCACTTGATGTAGCCATTCATGTATACATACCCCTCATGAGGCGAAGGACCCGCATGTGCATGGCTCTCTATCTAAAGCTAACTCATCTGAAGTTGCTTCTGCTCAGTCTCCTGTGGCCCAGGACTATGTTATTTGCTGTTTTCCTTTCAGATGAGTCATGGGTGCTTTTTCCTCCAGCCTAAAAAAATGCTCAGAATTCTGATAAACAGTGGAGCAATAAATGAGCAGAACATCCTAGCCATTGATGTTGCAGGCATCCACTATGAGAGGTAATCCCGAATGTAGTGTCTCCTGAATGTAGTGAGGCTAAATTCTGAAGCAGTAATGTATACAGTAAAGGTAAAATTAACAAACCACAATCAACAGTTAATCAGGAGTGGGGAGGTCTTTGCCTTGACTAGCTATAGGCAGCTGTGTCTCTTTCTGCTCTCCCTATGGGGAGAACAAAGCAAAGATAAAGGAAAGATGATGAGGAACACCCATCAAATTTGCTTACCGAGCTCCAAAAGAGGAAGGGGCTTAGAGCTATGGTATGTAAATAGTATGTGATGGAGATAATCTGTCACACACTTCCAATTCAACTTAGTCATCCATTCCTGGTTTCATCACGTATCTCTAACGGTCATGCCTGTACTAAGCTCACTAGTCTTTTGGGACCACTTCCACTATTCCACATCTCTGAGCTATTTCCAGCATCTGCTACTGTAAAATCAACCTGCCAAAAATTGTTACCTCTTCCTAATGTGAAGATGAGAGCACTGCATTTTAAAGCTTGTCTAAATCTATCCCAACCATGCAACTGGTCCAGTAAAAAGGTATCACCCACAAAAATCCCTGCCTTTTGCATATGTTCTCCAAAAATGTTTTTCTCGGAAAAAGAGTCTAGTTTGAGGGCTCTGGGTAGGGGGTATTAAGTTCCACATTAGTAACTGGTCACCACCCTGCTTAGCAACCCTCCAGTGCTAGAATGAGAAATTCTTGTGTGGCTTTATAAGAGAGA
>NW_005843015.1:332979-335433 GCF_000455745.1 Alligator sinensis
GCAGAAATTACTGGATCTGATGCAGGAATTGCTTGGTGAGGTTAGCTAGATGATTGTTGTGGTCCTTTATGGCTTTCACTTATGGATGTAGAGAAGAAATGTTCTCATCTTTCAGCTGGAATGTTTGCCTCCAGCTCTTAAAATTGTCACTTTTTAAAAAAAGTATCAGAAACTTTTACGCAGTTTTTGTGGTTTCTGTGGCACATTTTTCAACCCTTTATATTTAGACTCAGGATAGTGAAGGTGCTTGATTCTATAGGCAGAGGATAGAAAACATTCCCAATAGCATACTAAAAAAACTTTTTCAGCTATTTGTAATATACTTTTCTTTTAACAAGTATGATGGACTCACCATGTATATAAGGGTGCCAGGTTTAGTGAGGCTAGCGCTATGAAAGACCAAAAGAATGTGGTTGTAACCTAAAAACTTGTGAGCAATGCTGCTACACAAACTCGGGCTCCTCAAACTATGCACCATGTACAGTATACTCTGGTTACTTCACCTGTGAGATGATTAGGCTTGACAAAATTCACATGTTTTATAGTTTTGATAAATTATATCAATGTTTATTTTTAAGCATTTATTTTGATTTTCCAATCAATTTTTAGGATTGCACTAAATTAGGGGTATGGTGGGCAGGCAGTTTATTAACGGAAGTAGACTATGATTATTGTGCAGTTTAACCACCCATCGCAACAAACATAACTACTGTAAGACTGCTACCAGCTGAGTAGCATAGCTGTCATCAGTCCCAGCTCTGCTCGCCTGTAGCTTTCCTGTCCACTTTGTTACTTCCTCTTCCTTTTTTCCCAAACCACTGGGGTTTCTGGGCACTGCAGCCCAAACCAGACAGCACTGTTCTGTGAGACTGCCGCAGCAGCCCCCCCCCCCCCCTCCCCCCATCAGCTATCATTTTCGTTACATCCTCTCTCTACAAATTTTGATTATTAACAATGAAAATATTTTTCATCAGGCTGTGTATGTGAGGTGAAATCAACATTTATCAATGGTTAAAGATAAGAATTGAATCCTGCCAGGCCTAGGGATAACTCACCACTATTCTGATTTGCAGCCAGCATCCCTCTCCCCCTCATCACCCACCCCCCAATTATCAACTCCTAATAATTGGAGTGGATAATTTGCTACAGTTTGCTTTTGCTTAGAGTGGCAAATGAAGCAGAGTTTGTAAAAAAAAAATTCAGTACTAGTATTTAAAGTAAAGTATGAAAAATTATTCCTCTCTACAGGCCTGAAGAATAGTCTGCTGGTTTCCTGGCATCTGTCAGCAAGTTCAGAACTACAGCTTGCATTTCTGAAGAGTGTCTGTTGACATATAGACAAAGTCACTTTCCTAATAAGAAGCCTTTAAAGTTTATACAAATTCCCTTTAGGACAGGATAAGGACAGAATAATTTATAATAAGGATAAAATAGGATAAAAGCAGAATCTGGTTCCAGTTATTTTACAATACAAAAGATGATTTGTGGAGTTTCGGCTGTTCCGAGGCAAACTATTAACACCTACTCTCGAATAGTTCCTGTTGGGGCATGCACGCAACACTTAGAACAAGGGTGTCAAACATACAGGCTGGGTCCAGTCCATGGGTTTTAGGACTGACCTTACACACTTCATGGGGCATGCTCTTGCGGGACTCAGTGCCACATATTCTGCACACAGCACAGCTTAAACGTAGAACATGTCACAGTCCAGATTGGACCATGTCAGAGCCAGTGCACAGGGCTGGTCTGGCAGGGTACCTCATGCAGCATGCACCCTGTGATGGCCCCTGGTGCTGTGTGCTGGCTGGTCCAACCCATGTGCAGCACATCCTGGCCCTAGGGCTCACTCTGCTCACAATGCACGGGTTGGATTTGGTACAGCATGTATCTCAGGGTGCTTGAACCAGCCCTGGATCCATTGTGCATGCAGCCCACACCCTGGACCATCCCCCTGTGCTACATGGTAAGTGCAGCCTGTGTGCCATGTACTGAGCAAGCCCTGGGACCAGTATGGACTGGACCTGGTGCTGCAGGTGCTGGACATGCATGCATGGATGCACATAACATTTAGAACAGGGATGTGAACATACAGCCTGCAGACTGGATCTGGCCCATGGAGCCATATGATCTGGCTTGTTGGCCTCTTGGCTGGACCCAGTGCCCTGGGTGCTGCATCTGGCCCACAGACTAACCTAGTGACCCTCATCCAGTCTGCAGGGCCGAATGAGCTTGACACCCTGACTTAGAACGGTTTAAATGATGTTTAAACCTGAAGTGGACAGACATGCAAGCCCATCTGGAATAGTTGAAAAGGGTACCTGGAAAATCAGATATTATTTTGAATTGGTTCAATGTGAACCACTTCAGTATTATGTATAGACATCAGGTGTTTTGTGACAGTGTTCTGGTCAGTCCTTCAGTCATTCCACACTGCATTGGTGCTCTTTCCTCCCT
>NW_005843015.1:335464-348021 GCF_000455745.1 Alligator sinensis
CCCCCCCTTTCCAAAAACATACACATTCTGCTGCAGTTGGCCACTCTGGTACACAGCTGGAATTCTGCTATATTTCTAACAGCCAGCTGTGTCTTTACTCCCTACCTGACCACAGCTCCTTATCATGCTTCCTAGCCCTTGGGGAGACTTAGCACTCCCTGCTACCTCCACAGTTAGGCAAGCACACTTCAGGCAAGCACACTTGAAGTTTAGTAAACTTATGTCTAGGAAACAAGAGAAACCAGAAAAGTGACAACACTGCCAGCTGCAGGTCGCCTACCTACTAGAACCCCCAGAGCATGGGTGTAAGCACTGCTCCCCTCCCTCTTTCCATTCAACGTCTGAGAGGTATCCTGGGCTGGGTGCTTACTTCCACCCCTTGGTGTTGGAGCCATAACACTTCACACTGTTGAAACTGTTAGGTGTGTTCACACCTTGTCCTGCAGCAGTTGTGAGCCAGGGGAACAATTGCAGATCAGTGACATTTGAGACCTGGTTCATTTGTCTTATGCATCTTTGCTTTTGAAATACTTGTGGTTCCCATTGTACCTTTGGGGCATCATCTGTAAGGATAATAAAGGATTATATGGAAGAGCCAGCATGTACCATTTCAAAGGACAGTACATTCCTTGCTGGTTGATCTAAGGGTGGTGAAGTTTCTGCCAGCTGTTGTGCTGTTCCGCCAGCCAGCCAACTAAGGAAGTTGGGATGGGGCCATGAGTGCAGAAGGGAGTTATAAACCATAGCATGCAGCTGGAAGTATCGGAGGCACTTAAACCAATGTGTTTAATGTGCATGGATTGTTCAAGGATTCGGGTGCTATGCTATTCCTCATCTTTTTGCTCAGATTCCATATTAAAACCTTAGGGACTGGTGTTAATGGGGTGTTTGTAATTGCTGGGAGACTAAAGGAGTTTTCAAGGGAGTCTCGCATCTAAGGTAGAGTTGTCATTGTTTTGAAGGAAGTCTTCAGTCACGTTTAGAAGATCCTTATGTTGTTGGGGAGGCAGGCAGGAGCAAAGGACAGGAGATAGGATGAGAGGGGGTTGGGGATAACTTTCTCTTTCAACCTGTGGGGAGACTGCAGGCCTCCCTGGCTTTGGGGTGATGGTGGTGGCAAGGTGGCTTCTCTGTTTCTGTAAGTGTAATGAAAAGGCTTATTAGTCACAAGCCCCATGAAAGTTACTGCATTCTTTGGCTTGTTAAAAAATAAGTTCCTCTTTTCAGGCGGAAAAAGTGCACGAGCTGAATGAAGACATAGGGAAACTTCTGGCGAAAGCTGAGCAGTTAGGAGCAGAAGGGAACGTGGATGAATCTCAAAAGATCCTGATGGAAGTGGAGAAAGTCCGAGCAAAAAAGAAAGAAGCGGAGGTTTGTTGAAAACAGTAATCTTAATATGTCATAATAGTTTCTGTGTAACAGCTAACTGAATCACTACACAAAGCAGGAAATTCCCATCTAGACAACTTCCCCTCTTCTCTACCTCCACACTGGGTTAGCAAGTAGTTGGCCACAAGGAATGAAAACTGATGAAATGGCTTTGGGGGCTTGTCTACACTGCAAGCTTTTTGCCAACAGAAGTTCTGGCAGCTCCACATGGCTCTGCTGCATAAAGTTGTATCAGCAGGATGCATAGTGTATTCTGTAAGGCACCAGCTATTCAAAGGACAGTGATAGCCTGCAGAGTGTGGGCACATGTACAAATGCATTCTGGCATCTTTCCTGTTATGGCAGAAGCCTTTTGTTGGTTCCTCGGCCAGCAGAAAGAAGAGATTCTGCTTGCAGATGTGATGAAAAATGAAGGTGTCACAGTTTTGCTGAGGGTACCTGAGTCCTGTCAACCAAACTTTAGTATAGACCAACTTACAAGCTGCAAGCTGTTTAAGAGTGCTTAATGCATGGTGGGTTCCTTATGTTGGCTTGTATCTATTTCTCTTCAGGAAGAATACCGCAATTCTATGCCAGCTTCCAGTTTCCAGCAGCAGAAGCTGCGCGTCTGTGAGGTCTGTTCAGCATACCTTGGTCTCCATGACAATGACCGCCGTCTCGCTGATCATTTTGGTGGCAAATTACATTTGGGCTTCATTCAGATCCGTGAGAAACTGGATCAGTTGAGGGTAATCCTATTAAACCTCTTTTCTCCCCTTTAGATAGCAGTGGGTGGCAGTTTAGTGGATCCTTGCCACTTTGTCATGCACAGTCCCTTTCTCTGGCTTATATGAAAGCTCTGCCAAATCCTTGTTCTCGAAAGCTCTCTGATTTCAATAACAGTGAATCTTCAAATGGAGGCTTGTGTACCTTTGCCTTAAGTTCTCCCTTATAATGTCTGATTAACTGAAATTTTACTATTAGAGGAATATGCCCCCCAAAATACCAAATTAACTTCTCCTTTAATAAAGAAATTCTTGAGTATGCACTGCATTGTAGTCCATTGGGCTGAAGCAACGTTTATCACTAATTCTAAAAGTATTTTCTTTTTAATTTTGAAAACCAGTAGGAGACCTCCAGACAAAATATTTTATAAACCTTAATGTGTTACATTGTGCTGTCAGCAAAGATCTTGCACAGGTCCAATCTTGATGACAGAGCACTTTTCAAAGCCACAGGTACTCTGACTTGGTGGGACTGATGTACTTAGCTAGGTCAGTTTTTACAGAGTCCTTACAAACAAACAGGAGCTTTCTAGCTTTCCCATCAGTGTTCTTCATTTCCATGCTATTCTTATTTTGGTGGTTAATTCTTTATATTGCAGTTGTGTCAAAATACACTAACCTCAAGATTTAGACATTGTGGTAGGTTTATACAGAGTGAGACGATCCCTGATCCAAAGAGCTCTTATGGGTGAAGTAGATAGTACCACAGACAATCACAGGCATAAAGGCCAGAGCAGGAAATACATTCCTTGCCTCACCAAAATCTGCAACAGCTGAGGACAATGGTAGAAGAAACAGAAATGCGAGTGGAGATTTTGACAGCAAAGTCAAAAATTTGCTTTTGAAGTGTTTTATATAAATGTATAAGAAAGTCATTGCCATCCATAGTTTGTTTTTCAGCCCTTCTTCTGTCTTGACTTTTATAAGCAAAATAGTCCTGTGTTCTGACTTTCAAACCAGTAAGGAAACAAATGACGTGTTGGAAAATGTTAGAATAAAATCCAGATTCTTCTGAATTATTACATTTTTCGCCTCAGTACTTATAGGATCTTGCTACACTGGTTTGGGCCGCTACAGAATGTCTAACAAACTTGTGAATTCCTTCCTTACCTAGAAAACAGTGGCAGAAAAACAAGAGAAAAGAAACCAGGATCGTTTGAGGCGGAGAGAGGAACGAGAACGAGAAGAGAGAATGGGCAGACGGTAAGTGAAAGCAGTGAGCCCCTCTTTTGGGGTTAGGATTTAAAATAGTACTGCCCTTGTGCAGCAATTACAAGAACCACAAGAATGGCAAATGAATCCTTTCCAAACGTAGGCCTTTGTTAGTGCTGAAAGATCTGCCACAGCATATGCAATGGGGGGCAGCTATGCCAACACAGGTAAGCCTTTTGTTGGGCCCATTCCTCATATTGGGTGTTATCTTTACCATGAGAGCATGCAATTAAAATATACAGCACTTAAAATGTGTGAGCTCCCACATGGTAGTTTACCTAATTAAGAACCCAGCTCAAGACGCATGCAGGAGGTGCAATTGTGTGGATCGCACATTATATCCAATCATGCCTTTACCTACACTTGTAGAGGGAACCGAAGAGTGCTTTCCATGGTAGCCCCTCACACTTGGAGCTTTTCAGTTTTAGTTTCGTAGTTGGTAGGGTCGGAAAGGAATAGTTCTAGGGTCTCTTATTTGATCAGTCTTTCTTGTAAATTCTGGCTCAACTTCCATTTATTTCTCTCTCCTTCCAAAAGCAGACTTTGGGAACAGGGCATGGATTCTATGCATGGCGCTGCTTATGTGCTGATTTTCAGAAATTGCACTTTTGGACATACATAACATTTAAAGAACAATGTATTAAAAATGTTGAATTGTGTTGGTATGGAAACTTGCTTTGTTCCTATAGCTTCTTTGTATGTCATTGCTTAGGTTGAGACCTCAGCCCTTGTCCCACACAGACATATGTATCCATCTCTTTGTGAGTCCTGCTGTCTTAATAATAATTAACTGTCCTCCTCAGTGGAACTTAAAGCGCTTTATAAAAACAGTGTTGTCTTACATGATGCGGGGAAGGGAGGAAACTGAGGTATGGAGAAGGGGACATGACTGGTCCCAGAGTCACTTAACAGCAATGTTAGGAAGACAGGTACCGTCTTGTTAGTCCCAGTCCAGTGCTCCAGTCTTTAAGCTATGTTTCTCTTTCTTACAAGGAGGCAGATAACACTTCCCTCAAAAGCCCAGAGTAGTGTGTTCCTAAACCATCAAATTCAGTGTCCATCAGACAGACCCTAACATATTTATTTAAGGCATTGAGTTTTTTTTCCATGTGTTATTGCATTGATCATGTTTTCATACCGTACAGAAATGTTAAAAAAAGCATCAAATGAACCCAGGGAGTCCCTGCTGCAGCCTGGAGGGCTCCGCCCTGCTTGCACTGTGCCTGCCCCCCTGGTGCGCACAGTCCTCCTGGTGCGCACAGTCCCCCTGTGCCGGCCAGGCAGTGTTCACCTGTGGGCAGGACAGCTGTGCCTCACCCCCACAGAGCTGCGCAGCCTGGGCCAGGCTCCACCTCTGGTGCCACAGCACCCGCACTGCAGCCTGAGTCTGCAGAGCCCTGGGGCCGACCCCATTCTCCACCCAGACCCTGTTCTCCTTTGGCTGCTGCCTTCCCACTCTGCCAGCAGTGTCTCCCCCACATCTGCTCTCCCCATGTCTCTCTCCCTCTCTTTTTTTTTTCCCCACTCTGTGTTCCCTCTCCCCTCCCCTCTCTCTCTCTCTCTTCTCTCTCTGTTTGTTCACTCTGTTCACTGTCTTCTGTGTTCTCTCACTCTCTTCCTCTCCTCTCATCAGAACACACTTAACAAAAAAGAATACACAAGAACAAAGGTAGTATATGAAGTTTTATTTATTGTCACCAGGTTTAGAATTTTTAGAAAACCTGGTATTTACTGTAAAAAAAAAAACAAACACGTCCCCCCGCCCCCCCCGGCAGCAACATTTATGATGATTAACTATATTAATATACAGTGCGTCCTGCCATGTACCCTCTGCCCGTTTTGTTTTTCTGGTGTACCCACAGTCTGACACCTTACAGGGTACACAATGCGGTTTTTTCGGTACTCTGGACAAAAATATTGCCTGGTTTACACTGTCTTTTTTCCAATGTACATGTATTTTATATGGCTACCATAACTGATAAAACAATGTTTTATGTTTATTAAATGTTTTGATGTTTTAATACATAGTCAACCTGTGTGTATGGAAAATTTGCTAGTGGTGCTTAAGGCTGTATCATTTTAAATTGGTGGTACTCAGTCTGCCAGAGTTTGGGAACCGCTGGGTTAGGGAATAGGTCTGTAGCATTTGTGTGTATTTGGATCCATAAAAAATGTGCTTGCTTTGAAGCAGACGTCTACAGTTGAATGACAGACATCTATTCATGTTAGCATTTTAACAGGTTCTGATCATTTATGTCCAGAAATCATGAGATTTTTAGACTTTGTTGTTCACAGGCTGATGGAAAATCTGATACATAAGAGTGGAACTGAAAACCCAGTGTGCTAATTCAAGCCACTACTGTGGAAAAAGTTGCTAGGGTTTAGTTGACATGTTTAAAAAGTCTCTAACCCTGAGAATGCAGTAAAATGTTCCTGATGCATTTCTTAATTATCTTTTTTAATATCAGTTCTTTACCAAGAACTAAAATTCTCTTCCCCCACCCCACACACAAAATCCATGTAAAAACCTTGTTGAGTAGATTTAGCTAGGTTTGTAAAATAGGTAATGATACTTGCCTCAAGTTGCCCAAAAATATTTATATGTTTTATTTGTATATGATCATAAATATATAGTAATTAATATAATATATTAATAATGTGTGTGTGTCCAGGCCACACCTCTTATGTGATCTAGATACATTTGTAGATTTGAAAATAATTAGGTTTGTTCTTACAAAAGAGAGCGTTTGCAACTAATATATTGGACATGAACAATGGATTATAAAATTCGAGTGAATGCCCACATCTCAAAACTTTATTTTTCTTTAAGCCTCCAACCCCAGTATATCAAAAGGTTTTGGAGTCACTTGGTTGATCACTTAAATTTTGACCAAAAAATCTATGCTGGGCATAAGAAATGTTCTTGGCAAAATTTTGTTAAAATTGGTTTCCACAAAACAGTTTGGCTTTGTACTTGTGTTATTACAGGAAAAAAAAGAAATTTTCAACCAGCTCTGGTTTGGATCAGGTTAACTATAACTAGTGTGCTGCAGAACCCTGAGAACAACTGCTAGAGAACAGGCTGTTTTATAGAAACTGTTGATGATATCCTAGTTTCCTCTTTATAGTAGTCTCAAACAAACGTTATTCTTTTCAGGTCTGGATCAAGAAACAGAGATCGTAGAAGGTGAGTATGCAGATCCCTCCCCATATATATTGCCATCCTTTGTTTTAGGATAGATCAAAATGAGTTATTCTTTCCAGTATCCAGTACAGTACTTCCCTAGGAAAGTCTGTTGGCAGTCCTTTTAGAGAGACTGCATGACACTTCCTCATACCATCTATTTTCTCACCCCTCTTTCCTTGATCCCATTTCCAAATGCTGTATATTCAGCACCTGTGCTCTGCATCAGCATATGCTTGAATTTGTTTGAATTGGAACTTTTTAGACAACTTCTAGAGAGAGAGAGAGAATTTACTGGCTTTGGGTTCTGATTGGTAAAACTCTACCCCAGGACACTGCATGTTCCCTTGAGGGATTGCCTTTTGTGTTGGGCAGTGTATGGCCTTGATTGTAAAACAGCACAGGTGAACTTGGTGGCTGAATCTTCATATACACTATGTTACTCTGAAATGTTTTTGTCTGGATTATTGACGGAAAGATGGCTCAACCATATACTGAACACATACAGTCTGGGTTTGAAATGGTTTTTCTGTCCCTGCAGATCGCGATCTCGGGATAGGAGGCGAAGGCGCTCGCGATCAGTTTCTCGTGAAAGACGGAAGTCCCGCTCCAGGTCCCGAGAACGTGACCGACACAGACGCCACCGAAGCCGCTCACGCAGCCACAGCAGAGGTCACCGCCGGGGTTCTAGAGACAGGAGTTCAAAACATAAGTATGTACTCAGTTCACTTGGCACTACCAGGGTGGGGCCCCTTCTCTCAGACTCCTTGGCTTCCTAAAAGAGCTTACTGTCAGATGAACAGTAATGCATATGATTTTAGAGCCAGGAGCTTCAGTGTTTGTGACTAACTCCTGAGTCGGCAAAATTCTTTCCAAAGGCTGTCCATAGACAGTCGAATGAGAACAAGTTGGCACTAAATGGAACAATAGCTTAAAAATCGAACCTAGACTAAAAACTGCTTTCCATGTGGAGTCACAGCTTAGAAGAGTGTTCCTAATGCCTTGGTGAACAGGAAAAGGCCAGGTGCCTGCTTGTGCTAACCTGTAAATTACAGACATGCAGGTGTGCACATGTGCACACGCACACATATGCATGCACACAGCAAAGCAAAGTAAATGGGGTTGCGCATTGGCATGCTATGACTAGCTGCTGGTTGTACAGCTATCTGCCTTATCTTAGCCCACAAGAATGTATTTTTGTTGGGAAAAGGATATGTTGTTTGCTGGGGAGTGGACTGCATCTCGAGCAGGCTTTGGCATGTTTACCCATGAAAAGTGGAAATTTTTCCAAAGAATGCTTTGGGAGGGAGAAGAGACGCATATCCTCTGTCATCTCTTGAAGCAATGCTATAGCAGCTCTCTGGTTGAGAAGTGTTTGATATCTTTCCTCTGGGACTTAACAGCCCTTGGGTTAGTGGGTTAAACGGGAGGGGAGGAGAAAAAGTCATTGAAACATAATATTAGATCTTTGCCCCAGACTGTTGGCATGCCCTTTTGCAGTGCTTCCAAGCCCTGGAGCTGGAGGTCTGAACCGTGATCCTGTATGTGCAAGCATGGCTGTTTGCTACAATTGGACCAAGTAGGCTCGTGGGTGCTGTGAATCAAGTTTCTTGGACAGCTTTGAGGAAGGTGTTTTAAATGCCACCTCCCTCTAATTGGACCCATTTGAGTACAGTAGAAAAGAAAAAAAAAGTATAACTTGCATGCCATGCCTTGCAGCACTGCTAGCCAAAGGGAATAAGAAAGGCTTTTACAGATACCTGATGGGGAGGGAAAGGAGCATTAGAGTGAAAGTAGATCTCTTAATTAAATGAGGGGGGTGAAAATGTTGTCTCTGGAATGGCTGAGATACTAAAGTCCTTTTTTAAATCTGTCTTGAACATGAAAAATAAAGAAAAGAAGTTTGGACAATTAGGAAGTGAGGAAGACCCAGTAATAACTATTACTAAAGAGCAGGTAAGGGAATACTTCGAAAAGCTTGAATGTATTCAATCAGCCGACCTAGATAAAATGCATCCTAGGGAGCTATTTAACAAACATATTATTCTAGTTACATTTTTTTCTAAAAACTCGGAAGGAATTGGAGAGGTTCCAAAGACTGGTAAAACAGTAGTGTAATTCCCATTTTCATAGAAGGAATTGCTGAGCTTGATGCTTTATTTTTCCATTGGTTTGAATGCCCCACTTAAACTAATCAAACAGATATTGAGAGCAGTCAACTTCTAAAGCGTAGTACAATTATGGGTTGTGAGTGCCCATGTAAGGATGTGTTAACAAATACATCATGTCAAACAGGTTTGCTTGCTTGCTTGCTTTCTTGGCTAATTGACAGAATGTATAGTAGATGAAGGCAAGGTAGCTGGTATGTTTAGGTTTTATTAAACATTTGATGCAGTGCCTCCAATTCCTGTGTTCCAGACTAAATCAAGCTTTCATTTAAAACAACCCCTAAGTCATCCTCTTGTGGCTGTAGAGAGGAAGCATGTTCTGTATTTAAGGAGCTCTAGATTTTTTTAAGGTCTCTGAAAGCATCCCTTTAGTTCTGAGAAGTGGGTAAACACCTCTTGAATATACTTGATAACTTGTTTGGTTCTTAACAATCAGCTTGGGTCATACTGGAAGACTGTGACTCGGGAATTGTGGCTGCTTAATTCTCCACTTGCCAGCATGTAGAATTGATGAAACAGATGATCTATAGCAATGATTCTCAACTTCAGAGCAGCAAGCCAGGTGTTTGCAACCTGGCTGCAGTGTGAGCTACTGGTTGGGTAAGTGGGGAGGGAAGTAGCTGCCAACCTGAGAGAGAGAGAAGGTGGAGTGAGAAAAGAAGAGCGCTTACCATGGATAAGTAGTACCTGCAGGGGGGGAGAGAAAGGGAGGGAGAGGGTAAGCAGGGAGGGTTGTGTGTACATTAGAGCTGTGCTTTGAAACAAGAATATTAGCAGATATTAAATTTTTGACAATGCGAAGTAACGAATATCCAGGATTTGAAGTAAGCATTTTTGTTTAACAGTCAGTAATTAAAGGAGTTCTTGGGTAGGAAGTTGCTGCTTGCAGCCTCAGAGGGTGCTGCAAAAGAAACTGAAATAGAGTAGAAAGATTGCAGGAGGAGTCATACTAGTAGTTGCCATGTATATAGGAACTGCTCCTGTTGCCCAGCAAACTGTCAGGTGATCTTAGAGGGCACATCCTAAAGAGCTTATAGTACTGAGCAGGAAAGAATGGGATGAAACCAACACAGTGCTTTTCGCATAAAGAAGAGTTACTTGAATTCCATTGACAGTCATTGGATGATTCTGTTACATAAAAAAAAAAATGCACCAGATGCTGTTTGCTCTTTATTTAGTATGGGGTAATCTTTTTTCTCTGATGGGGCAGTAATTAGGCATATGTCTCTTTAAGCTGCATTATACTGCATGTTTCCTGAAAAGAATGAGTCTGCCATCAAGTGTACATTTATGATTGTTTTTAGTTGTGAAGTTTATAGTTATGATTTACTTTCTACTTCAGATCCTCTAAAGATCGATCTTCAAGAGAAAAGTCACGAGACAGAGAGAAGAAAGAGAAGAGCTCTTCTGAGAGACGGCACGAGAGCACAAATGGCAAATCTCGTTCCAAGAGATCAGAAGAGAGAGAAGCTGGCGAGATCTGAACTCAAACGATCTGTGTTGCACTGTAAATAGTCTGATGAAACATTCTACACAAAGCCTAAATTTCCCATTTATATTTACTGAATACAACTCATCTTTTGTAGTTTTGAATTTTTATTGTTTGGCAGATAGCTGTGAGTTTGTAGGGATACAAAGTTATGTACTGTTTAACAGGATTTGTTTTAGTAGGAATAAATAAATCTGATGGATTGTTTTCAACACGGGCTAGTGATTTTACACACTGTGTGTTTGTCACAAACTAACGAATGCAGCGGTTAGAGCTAGTCCTGTGGTTGGAAACACAACCTGCTGTAATATTTGTAACACTTGTGCCCTTTCAGAACATCCACTTTGACCCCTTGCACCACTGGAGTTTGAAATCAGTAGCACTGATGCTAACTGAATTCATTTTTCTTCAGTTTGTACATGTTCAGAGGAATTAGGGATTTCTTTTTTTTTTTTTTTTAAGTGTTTAGGAAGCTCATTTCATGTTTTCAGGATCTGAAAGAATCCCTTGCTATTCCAGTTAGAGACAAACGAAATGTGCCCCGATCTTTCTCTTAAAAGCTACTGTTCATCTTTATGAAGATGGCTTGCGCATCTGGGGCACTTTGTCAAGATACTTTCAGGTCTACCCCTAGTGATGATATAGGTACCTAGTATAGGAAGCCTGTGTTTGAATGAGTTATTTAGATTGGTCTCTTGTAATTGAGTTCAACAATGAGGATTTTCAGAGCTTGTCTATTAACCTGCGCACTATGATCAGATTATAACTTCCTAGATCTGGTTTTGCGAGTTGTGAAAATTTGCAGGTATAAGTCATTAGGGACCAGTCAAACAAAGATTGTTTGCTTGTTGGAGGCAGGCTTCTAATCAAGATGGAGCAGAATTCTGCTTTCACATACATCTTAAGGATAGTTGCTTGTACAGATTGCAGTGTATGTGAATTTCTGCCAAACTCTTCTCAATGCTTTCAGCTGCCAGTGAAATAAATCTGGTGTATAGTAATAAAGCAGGGAGGCAGGGTGGGAATTACAAAAGCATAATTGTTTATTTTTTAAATTAAGGACAAAAACTTCCTGTTCCAGCCACAGTGGTGACCCTGAGACTGCACAGATAGTGTAGCTGAAGCAGTTACAACACATGCTGAATTTGAGCTGAGGAAGTGGAATTCTAGCCACTACTGTACAGTTTTGACCTACCAGCCAGCCTGTTCATTAATTCATTCAGGCAGGTATCTTAAATTAAGACAATTAATCTTAATATTTTCACTCAGTGGAAACGCAAGGCATTTGTAAATAAAACTAGCAGTACATCTAGTGTGTTGGGGTTTTCTGGCTTTTTTTTTTTTTTTTTAGATTAACTTTTTCCCCACCTCCTTTCTTTAATTTGGGACTTTTTTTTTTATTTGCAGAGGTGCAGGAGCTGTCCTTACTATGTTAGTCTTCTAGCTGCATGTTTAATTATGGCCAGAATCTAGTTGCTTTTTATTTTACAACTAATATTACATTTTAATTATTTTTAATCTCCATGTACCACAGTCTGTGAGGTCCCTCCCTTTAGGGCTGTTACTTGCAAGGTCACCTCTGGAATACATTAACAAGTGATGAGAGAATGCCAATCGGATGGCAGTTGTAATAGGTGCAGTGGGCCCAATTTTGTCTTTAGGTACACGTGTAATTTCTGTTGAAGCTAGTAGTGAGGACAGGGTCTGGCCCCCAGAGCATTTCCTTTCAAGGAATACAAATGACCTAATTGAACTCAAAAGCTGATCACATGCAAATGTAGTGGAGTGTTAGAAGGGACCCCACCTTGCACTGATGTGTTGTATGTGCAACATTTGCAGTCTGTCATGATGTCAGAGCATTTTGTTCTTTATATGGCACCTTTGCTTATGAAGAGGTTTGGTCTAAGCATAAAACTGTAAGTAAAAATGCTGTTCTCTTGCCAGTCTGACTCACATTAAAGACTTATGTTTGTGGCTTGGCGTGATCCTCTGGCTCGTTCTTCAAAGTACTGCAGGGTCTGGACTATGCTGCTCTTTCCTTGGTATTGTCCCCACGCGCGGGTCTCGGCCGCGGTGCCAGGCTGCGCCGGGGCTCGCCAGCGGACTGCGGTTTACCTACTGAAACCTGGGGGAAAACTTCGCATCAGCCCTAGGTAGCGGACGCCGAGCCCGACTTCCCGCGCTGGGCTCGGCGTTCGGCTCGGGCGGTCCCGCCGGACTGCTCCCGGGTTGCTCGTCTGCGCCTGGCCCAGCCGAGGGCTTGGCCGAAATCCCTCGCTCGCCGCGGTCCGCCGGCAAGGGGGGGCGGGCGGGCGCGGGGCCGGAAGTGCTGGCGCAGGGGCGGGGCCGCT
>NW_005843015.1:348079-359004 GCF_000455745.1 Alligator sinensis
GGGGAGCCCTGCAGCCGGCGGCTCGTGTGAAAAGGTCTGGTAGCCGGACGGGAAAGCAGTTGTCACTGGGGAAGCACGGCCTAGTAGCCACAGCTCCCGGCGCCCCTCTTCCATCCCTGCTCTGTCCCATCCAGAACAAGCGGCCTAAATTAAGGAGGGCTGTCAAATGATTAAAAAAACTTGATCGCCATTAGCTGCACAATTAAAAAAATAGTTGCAATTGTGATTTTAATTGCACAGCTAAAAACTCAAAATTATGCAGGTTGGGGGGCTGTGTGTGAGGGGTTTGAAGCCTGGGGAGGAGGGGTCCCTGAATGCCCTGGCAGGATAGCCAATACTATAGGTCAGGAGTGAGGGGCAGCAGCAGGGCTGGGGGTGCTGTGGCTTGGGAGTGAGGGAGGGGTAGGACATGGGCATAATGCTTCTCTCTTCCCCCCACAATCATATTACCCCCCCCCCAGGCGTCCTCTTTTTTGAAACTGGAACTATAGTAACCCCCAGGTGTCCTCTCTTTTGAAACTGGAACTATGATAACGCTACAAGAACACAGCCTGGAGGTGTGTAAAGCAGCACCCAGCAGGTAAGTCTGTGGAGAGGATAGGTAGAGGGGACACAGATCGAGGCCCCCACATTGAGGGAGGAAGTGGGGTAGGGCCAGGTGCTGGGGTGAATGGGGTCCTGGGGCCAGAGCAGGTTGTGGGACCAAGTCACAGGTGGCTTGTCCAGGGCACGTGAGGCGGGTGTGGCGACCCACCACTGTGCATCCCCAGGGGAAGCATGGGGGGCAGATTTGTGTGCAGGATGAAGGTGGGCTGGGGCTCAGCACCCTGCTGCCTTTGCCCCAGGAACCACGCAATGCCATATTGTGCCTCCCATTGCTGGGTGGGCAGGGGAGGTACAGCCAGCATGTGGCTCCCAGGGCAAAGGCAGCAGGACACAGAGTGCCAGCCCAGTGGGCAGCCTGCCTCTGCCCCGTGCACAAATCTGGGAGACATGTGGCCTACATACCTCTCCTGGGGGTGCACATAGCAGTGGGGAGCTATTTCCCTGGATGACTAACCCACAGTTCCGTACATGACCTGCCCCAGCCCCACTCCCTCCCTCACCTTGGGGGGGCCCCCTTCCTTCTCCCCCCTGCCCCTTCTCTTCCACAGACTTAGCTGCTGAGCACTGCTCTACATACTGCCAGGCTGCATTCTCGTCTGTGTCTGTGCGTGCCTGCTTGCTTGCTTGCTTGCGTGCCCCCCCTGCTGCAGCAGCCTGTAGCCTGCATCTGGGCTGCCTTGTGGCTCCTCTGTACCATCACCGCTGCCCATCTGGGCAGCCTGGAGGCAGCGGTGATGGCTGTGGAGTAGAGCCTGGGCACGGGCTCCAGAATCAAGTGCTGCATGATTAACATGTTAAACAATTAACACAAGAACCAATTAATGTGTTAATTAAGCACATTAATTAACAGCCCTAAAGTGAAGGACTTGTCAACCAAGATAAGTTCACCAAAGTGGTCTCTTTGTGCCTCAGTTCCCGATTTGTAAGTTGGGGGACAGTCACGTTTCCATGAACAGTTGTGAAGTGCTAAGAAATTGAAGCGGTTGCCGCAGATAATTCAACACCTACTGAGTCTTTCTCAGCATGTTGCAGAAATGTTCAGAGAAATGAGAGAAGTATGAACAGCTGAGAGAGTTTAGAAAACAAGTGCAGCCTGAAATCCTTTAGACCAGCAGTTCCCAATCTGTGGTACGGGTACTGCCAGTGGTACACAGACAACCTGTCAGTGGTACGCATTAACTGCTCTCCAGCTGAACCCTAACCAGCACTGCCTAGAGTGATATTGTCATCTTCCATATCTTGTTTATCTGTTAATGCTGCCCAAAATCAGATTTGCTTTTTATGTGACTGCATCACATTGCTAACTCATGTTGAGGTTGTGATCCATCCAAACACTAAGATCCTATTCTCCATAGTGTTTGAAAGCATTCCCAGTTTTGCATCTACAAAATTAAGCAGGAAGCTCTCTATTCCTGCATCCAAGCTATTAAAAAGTGTTAAACAACACCAGACCCAGAGCAGATCCTCCATAACTCAGTTTGAACCTTTTACTATCCTGACCTTAATCCTTTTACAATTATTACTCTTTGATTGCTGGTATTTGGCCAATTGTATATCCATCTGGCAGTAATTCTATCTGTCCTAAATTTCTGCAGTTTATTTATGAGAATGTCATGTAGGAGTATATTCAAGTTTTACTAAAATCCAGGTATATTCAGTCAAGTATATTTCCCTTCGTCCGTCAAACTAGTTACCTTGCCAAAGGTGGAAGCCAAACTGGTTTGGCTTGATTTGTTCTTAACAAATCTGTATGGGCTACTAGTGATTGCCCCTTACTTAAGGTGTTTACAAACTGACTGTTTCATAATTTGCTCTAATAACATTTGACAGAGTAGGCTGTAGAAATCGAGTAAATTTGCACCTTATAGGCTGTGTCGAGATAATAAGCTTTCATAAGCAGTGGCTTATGTCAGATGCTATGAAGAGATTGCAGGAAGTAGAGCTTTGAAACAGAAAGCAGGGATTTGAATGCAAAGGATAGGGAAGGAGAAGGAAAAAGAAGAGGGCACTATTGAGAGAGCCCAGGAGCGAAGGGGAGAGATGAATTTAAGCAGTTAATCCATTGAAGGACATGGGGGTTATAAAAGCTGATTCAGGTAATGAGATATAGGCTGTAGCAAAGGAAAACTCATAGCTCTCTAAACAAGCTAGTCAATAAGGTGCCACCCTGCCCTGCTTTCTGCTTAACTGCCTGGAATTAGTCAGGCTGATTGCTCTGTAACTAAAGGTGAAGATTTTCTTCCTATCCCAGTCACCCACAACTGACTGCTGGACTTGTCTTTCTAGCAAAGGACAGTCCATAAACAACAGTCTTTAGCTTTCAACTGTGACCTCAGCCATTCTATATGTAACAAAGGGAGGTTGAAGTGGGTGATACAGAAGAATTCTATAGTAAATTGTTTTGTTTATATAAATAGTTTGCATTATTAGAACTAAAGGCTGCTTGCGTGTGTTTAAAAAAAAAGCTGAGCCCAGTGCACGCTCAGAAGAGGCAGTCCATTAGTTGGACCCAGCTCGCCCAACATTTGTATAGATTGGGGGCTTTAGAGGGGTTTTTTTGGTGCTTTTATCTAATAGTTGATTGAATTGGCTTTAGCTAAAAGTACCAAAAAGCCATGCTGAGGCACCTGATGTATACAGATGCTATAGAGCCGGATCAAAATAACATGCTGCTTCTTCCAGTAAAGTGCATTTTTTGAGTTTTTTTAATGTCTGCAAACAGCCAAAAATGATAATCTCCTGCCCTGCTTTCACTTTTAAGTAGTTAATTTATTGATTTTTCTAAAAAAATGTGACTGCAATAAGAGTGAAGTGCTCTAATCCTTTCAGTTCATAGATTTCTAGGGTTGGAAGGGACCTGGCAGATCAAGTCCAACCCCCTGCTCCAGGAAGGAAAGCACTGGGGTTAAGTAACCCCAGCCAGATGCCTAGCCAATCTCTTCTTGAACACCTCCAAGGTAGGAGAAAGTACCACCACCCTTGGAAGCCCATTTCATATTTTGGCAACCCTCACTGTTTGGATTGCAAATTGGCTGAAGGGTCATACTCAGAGGGTGGTGGTGGACAGGTCATATTCAAACGGGGGGAGTGGGCAGCGGAGTCCCCCAGGGCTCAGTCCTTGGGCCCGCACTGTTCAAATTCTTTATCAGCAATTTGGACGATGGGGTGAAAAGCAACCTGTTTAAATTTGCTGATGATACCAAAATTTGAGGTGAGGTGGGCACACTAGTATGGAGGGAAAGACTGCAGCAAGGCCTGGATAGGTTGTAGGGGTGGGCTAACAAAAACAGGATGCGTTTCAATACTGACAAGTGCAAGGTGCTGCACTTGGGCAGTAGTAACCAGCAGCGCACTTATAAGATGGGAAACTCCTTTCTTGAGAACACGGAGGCAGAAAGGGATCTTGGAGTCATTATTGACTTCAAGATGAACATGGGCCAAAAATGTGAGGTCACGGTCAGCAGGGCTAACCGGACCCTATCGTGCATCCACAGGTGCATCTGAAGTAGGTCCAAGGAGGTGATCTGCCACCTCTACGTGACACTGGTCAGGCCACAGCAGGAGTACTGTATCCAGTTCTGGGCACCCCACTTCAAGAGGGATGTGGACAACATTGAGAGGGTTCAGAGGAGAGCCACCCCCATGATCTGGGGGCAGCAGGGCAGACCCTACAATGAGAGGCTACGGGACCTGAACCTGTTCAGCCTTCACAAGAGAAAACCCTTCTTGCGGGGACCAGAAGGGTTTGTGGGAGACCGTGTTTCCCCTAGCGCCCCCTGGGATAACAAGGAATAACGGCCACAAGTTGTTGGAGAGTCGGTTTAGATTAGACATCCATAAGAACTACTTCACAGTCAGGGCGGCTAGGATCTGGAACCAACTTCCAAGGGAAGTGGTGCTGGCTCCTACCCTGGGGGTCTTTAAGAAGCGGCTTGATGCCTACCTGGCTGGGGTCATTTGAGCCCAGTTTTTTCTCCTGCCCAGGCAGGGGGTCAGACTTGAAGATCTACAAGGTCCCTTCCGACCCTACTTCTATGATTCTATGACTGTAAAGAATTTCTTCCTTATGTCCAGTCTAAATCTATTCTCCTTCAGTTTGTGGCCATTATTTCTAGTAACCCCAAGGGGTGCCCCTATTCCCTGCTGGCCCCCTTGATGAGTTTGTAGACAGCCACAAGATCGCCTCTCAGCCTTCTCTTGTGGAGGCTGAAGAGATTCAGGTCCCTCAGTCTATCTTCATAGGGTCTTACCTGCAGGCCCTCAATCATATGAGTAGCTCTCCTCTGGACCCTCTCAAGATTATCCACATCCCTCTTGAAGTGCAGCACCCAAGACTGGATGCAGTACTCCAGCAGTGGCCTCACCAATGCCTTATAGAGGGAAATTATCACTTCCCTAGACCTGCTGGTGATGCACCTGCTGATGCAAGAAAGAGTGCGGTTATTCTTGCTTATTACCTCGTCACACTGGCGGCTCATGTTCATTTTTGTGTCAACCAGGACTCTGAGATCTCTTTCTACTGTTGTGGTGCTCAGAATGGTACCTCCCAGTCTATAGGTGTGTTGCAGATTCTTTCTTCCCAGGTGCAGCACCTTGCATTTATCCTTGTTAAATTGCATCCTATTCTGATCCGCCCACTTCCCCAGCCTGTCCAAATCTGCCTGAATTCGATCCCTGCCCTCTAGTGTGTTAACTGTTCCTCATAGTTTAGTGTCGTCTACGAATGTGGACAAGGTACTTTCAACACCTTCATCCAAATTACTGATGAAGATATTAAACAGCACTGGTCCAAGGACAGAGCCTTGGGGGACACCACTGCCTACATCCCTCCAGGGAGAAACCAACCCATCCACCACCATTCTCTGGGTGCATCCCATGAGTCAGCTTTTCACCCACCTTACTGTGAAAAAATCCACATCACAGCTACTCAGTTTGCTGGTAAGAATTGGGTGCAATACTGTGTCAAAAGCCTTTTTAAAATCCAGGTAAATAATACCTACTTCCATTCCTACATCTAAGCACTTTGTGACCTGGTCATAAAAAGAGACCAGGTTAGTCAGGCAGGATCTGCTGTCTATAAACCAATGCTGGTTGCCCCTTACCATAGTGTGACTTGCTGGCCCCCTGCAAATGTGATCCTTTATGATTTTTTCTAAGGTCTTGCGCAGGATAGAGGTGAGGCTAACTGGCCTATAATTACCCGGGTCCTCCTTCCTCCCCTTCTTGAAAACGGGGACCACGTTGCCCCTTTTCCAGTCCTCTGGGACCTGTCCTGAGTACCACAAGTGCTCGAACAGTTGCGTTAGTCAATTCTTTTAGTACCCTTGGGTGAAGATTGTCAGGTCCCATCGACTTAAATATGTCCAGCCTTTCTAAATGCCTCTTCGCTAGGTCAGTGCTAACTGTTGGTAGATTGCTATTACTCACACTCCAGACTAAAGACTCATTGGGAGGTGTATTTTTTGGGAGTTCGTTTTTTCAGATTTAATTAATCCTTTATGTATAACTATTCTAATATTATAAAAGCCTTAATCTGTCTGTCTGTCCATAACGCTTTATTCGCACTCTGATTGGCTGACTGAAACAACCAGTCAGAGTGCGAATACAGCATTGGGACAGGAGGTGGCGACAGTGGAGCGCTGCCATGATGGCAGGGAGGGAAGGGTTGGGGGGAAGCTGGCCCGCCGCAGTGGTGGGGGAAGCAGCGGGCCCGGGCTGATGTGGTGAGCAGAAGGGAGGAGTGGGACTCTTCCCCTACCTTCCCTCCCCTGCATTGGCCCCGAGCCCGCTCCTCCTGTCCCCCTGCTGCAGCTGCCTCGGCCTGGAGCCTGCTGCTCCCCTCCCCCGGCCGCCACAGCAGGCTGGCTTCTCCCCACCCTCGGACTCAGTCCTCCCCCACATTGGGCCTGGGCCTGCTCCTCCCTTACCCCCCACCACCATGGTGGGGAAGGTGGGAGTGGGCCCAGACCCCAAGCAGCAGGGTGTTGAAGAACCACTTTCTTTTTAACCTACTGCTTCCAAGTGCATTGTATTTTAAAATCTGTTCAGAGATCAGCAGCGGGTTTTTCTGGAATCGTCCTTGAATTTTGTGTGACTGTTTTAATGATTTTGTGGGACAAAAACCCTTTAACATACTACAGGAAGAACTAGTGTTGTGGGGGGGTAGGGACAGGGAGTAATCATGATTCTTTTCCTAATTCTTTGAAGTATATATGTTTTGAATGAAAATAACTGTCTGTTATTATACACTACAACAATGATGTACATTATACAGGAAAGGTAGGCACACATGCTAAACTAGATGTACAGACAATTAACAGAATTTGTTCAGGGTGATTTGCTTAATATGAAGAGAGAGTCCATAGGAATAAGGATCCCATCCCAAGGGGTTCTGAGTGGAGTTAATGGAAGTTGAGAGTACTTGGCATCTCTCAAGGTTGGGCCATGAAGTTGCAAAATGAATGTTTTGTGAAATATGAGAGACTTTCCTTGTTCTTCAGCATAAATATGGTAGAGAAAGAGAGATCATTGCAGAGAAAGTAGATAATTTCTTGAGGGGTTTCTTGGACAGTAAGGGACAATATTGGGATCTAACGTCATGAATTCATACTAATGTCTGGAGTATACAGCATGTCTTACATAATTTTGTGGAAATTAGCATGTAAATGAAAGAGAGTGCTAGAGCAGTGGTTCTGAGACTGATTTGGATTTTGTATTGCTTTTTGTGGTATGAATCCCTATAATTCTGTTATGGATAACAAGAAGTAAGTCTATGTCACTACAGTTACACTGTAACCTCTTCATCAGTCTAGGACAGCGGTTCCCAATCTGTGGTACAGGTACCACCAGTGGTACACAGACAACCTGTCAGTGGTATGTATTAACAGATTTATAATAATTACTTTCTGTGACAAAAATTTGCTGGTGGTACTTCAGGTTGAACTGAAAAATTTCCTGAGGGTACTTAAGGTTGTATCGTTCTAAACTGGTGGTGTGCAATCTGTCAGAGTTTGGGAACAGCTGATCTAGGAGATACCCTGAAGTTTTTTTGTATTTTTTAATCTATTCTTTCTTTGTCTTCCGTTTGCTGCTTTCTGCTTTTCCATTCCTTTCTCTTGCAAATCCCAGTTGAAGAACACTGTGAAGGAGCAAAGATACCTGACAATGAGATACTTTTAGTTAATTGTAATGTTTATTTAGTTTTAATTTAAAATAAAATTTAACTTATTCTAACAGATTTCCTAGAGGAGGTATGTTTAACTTTGAGATCTCTCTTTGAGGTCTCTGCTGTTGAATTTTTGGAGGTGTGGAGAAGTGAGTTTTTTGTGAGGTGGATTCTGAAGCAGAGGCAGGCAATTATTTCAGGCAGAGGGCTGCTTACTGAGTTTTGTCAAGCTGCTGAGGGCCACAAGGTTAGCCCTGCCACTTGACAGGTACCCCACTCCCTGGTTGCCATCCTGGGACCGGAAGTCCTACCCCCTAACCCTCCTCTTGCCCCCCCCCTTCAGAAATAGTCATTTCAGCAAGAGTTTGCCATCTCAGAACCCGAAAAATGCCAAATTATATTCTAAAAATCTACAACATCTACAACAAATTCATTAATTTGATTTAAAAAAATATTTTTATCCTGGTTTACATGCGTTTGTGTAGTGCACATGGAAGTGATTGTATAATAACTTAAAATGAAGACTTACTCTTGTATATTGTGGGGGGTGGAGGGCATGGGGGTGGGTATACGTTTGTGGTGTGTGGGTGTGTGTTGTGGGGGGGAGGGTATGGGGTATGTGGGGTCCCAGGCCAGAACCCTCTGCTTGGCATGGGGCTTCTGGCTAGGGGTGGGGCAGCGGGGCTGGCCGGGCCTTGGTTCTGCAGCAGCTTGGTCCTGTCGGCAGCTTCCACTGGTTCCTACTGCTCCTGGCTCCTATCATCTTTGACAGGCAGCCACGGGCGATCAATATTAATTTTCCAAATTTTTTAGGGGCCCTGTGGGCCGGATATAATGGCCTGATGGGCCAGATTTGGCCCACCGGCCGTATTTTGCCCACCTCTGTTCTGAAGCCTATGGCTGATTGAAGTGTATTAAAATAAATGCAGATATAAATTACTTAACTTTTTGTTTTTAGTGGGAGTATGGAAAATAACACAGTAGTAATCAACCAAGTAAGAATGGTACTTGCATAAATGATAGTTTGGTACATCAGGGCGTTAGTAACGACAACCAATACCCATTTACTTTGATTCCCTAATGCTGTTCTTCCTGCTTTGCTATAGTAACTAGCTGTTATCAAGAAGGGGCAGATATGCTTTTTTTTTTTTAATTAAAGAGATACACAAGGGTCTTGCACCTTGAATGCAGATCATAAAGAAAGCTATTTGAAAAAAGGTGACTTTTCTGTTACAAAATGACAAACAGCTAACTAGGTTGAGCAGCAAGCTACCACTCTGGAAAGTTTTAAAGCTTTTACTTTGAATGCCTTTCTGGCTGCTTCTGTTGACTTGAAATAGAGAGCTAAAATAAGATAATACACTGTTTTATAAAGAAGTTTTGCTGACAGTGACAAAGTAATAGCAAGACTGAGAAATGAGCAACTTTTCCTAGAAGCAGGTTATAGAGATATCTTGATCCCTAGCTGGCCGGAATTCTGAGATTTGCTTTTTTAGGGAGCAGCCCAATACTATAGAGATGGGGTAGAGCAGTAGCTAGAAGTGGGAAGTGCATGAGTGTAAGTTGCAAACTGATCAGTAGGAGGCAAGGAGTGGCTTGTGGCAGAGGGGGAGGCTAGAAAAGGGAAGAGCCTCCTCAGAACAATCGTCTTTCTTCAAGCTATTCATAGCTATTAACCCAAGCAACTGTTAAGGCAAGGCATTGAGTGGCTGAGTTAGTCATACTGCAGACACTTCAGGGAAAGATCGACATTGTTGAACTATCAGCTTCCAAGAGGTATTTGAAATACTGTTTGTCTGAAAATAAATTGCAGACTTATGGTTGAATGGCCATGCAAAGTGAAACGTTACTATAATCTGTGCGTGCGCATGACAGAGAGAAAGAAAATGTGCGTGTTTGGAGGTGTTTGCTTTTTAAAATTCTGCTTGTTTTCTGAGATGACAGTCTTTCCCTGCTCTTCAAATACTGACCTCAGTAAGGTTGCATAGATGGGGCAATCTTTGGTCTGTTTGACCCTGAGCTGCAAGGGGATCCTAGTAAGTCACTAAGGTTCACAAGTACTTATTTGTTTTGCATCAAAACATCAACACATGGCTGGTTATGGGAGATATCAAATGTTAAGGAGATGCTACTTGGGAGAGCATAGTGTTGTAGAGGGACTGCAGATGGTGGACACTGGCTGTTTCTTATATTGAAGACAAGGTAGATTTGCGCCTTATGGACTAAATTTAGTTGGTCTATAAGGTGTAAACCTATCCTGCCATCTGCCTGACTTCAGAGTAACATAGCTAACTACTCAGGCTGTGCAAAACACCATTGTTCCGTTTCAATGTCCGTTTAGCCATTTCGAAGGGACAGTGTTTCATTTAGTCCTTTCATTTGGTTTCAAAACACTGTCCTGTTTTGTTTCGTCGAAACTGTTTTGCTGTTTTGACTCATTTCGACATTTCGCCCATAGGCTATAATGGAGAATCATGAAAATGCCTAAAATGTCGTCATTTGTTGCCTGATTCAGATGCAAATTGCAGGAATAGTAGCCCCTTATGAGGGCATGAAGCCTGCCAAGATTCAAGGAGATAGGTGCAGAGGTTTCTCAGAAACTGCACCTCAAATCTTGAAAGCAAAATTTGCAGGCAGCAGCAGCCTCCTGTCATCGGGCGTGCAGATCTGGGGGCTCGTACCCTTGGGAGGGCTTTGGGTCTGTACCAGACTCCTCCCAGGGGTGCGACCCCCCAGATCTGCACGCCCGATGACAGGAGGCTGCTGCTGCCACCTGGGACTGGCACCGGGCACAGCCCTCACCCAGTGCTGGAGAAGGCAGATGCTGCCATTGGCCACAGGCAACAGCAGCTGCCTCCTGTCATCCAGGCACAGATCTGGAGGCCTGCACCCCCAGGAGGGCTGCAGGCCTGTGCCAGACTCCTTCCAGGGGTACAGGCCCCTGGATCTGCTCCCCAGATGAGAGGAGGCTGCCCTGTCATCTGGGACTAGTGCTGGGCGTGGGTTGCGCCCAGCACCAGAGAAAATTGCTGTTGCCGCCTGTCCCAAGCAGCAGCAGTCTCCCCTCATCCAGTGTGCAGATCTGGGGGCTCACATCCCCAGGAGGTATCTGGCACAGACCACCAGCCCTCCCAAGGGTGCAAGCCCCCGGATC
>NW_005843015.1:359084-362437 GCF_000455745.1 Alligator sinensis
TGGCAGCCTGAGCCTCCTCTCATCTGGGGCACAGATCCGGTGTCTCGCCAGTCTGTGCCTGACACCTCCCTGGGGTACAGGTCCCCAGATCTGCGCTGGATGACAGGAGTCTGCTGCTGCTGCCTGGGACTGGTGCTGGGTGCAGCCCGTGCCCAGCACTGGACTCCATGGAGCTCAGTCGGCAGCTGGAAGTGGAGTACAGCCCCAGCTCTGCCCGCCTCTTGCTGCCAGGCTGTGCTCCAATTGGCTCTGCCAGTTCCACGGAGAGCAGGCTGGCGCTGGGAGGTGGACAGAGATGGCGCTTTGCTCTGCCTCCTGCCACCATGGGGTTGAGTTCCATGGGGCTGGCGGAGCCGATTAGTGTGCAGCCCAGCAGTGGGAGGTGGGCAGAGCCAGTGCTGTTCTCTGATCAGCTCTGCCAGCCACACGGAGCGCAGGCAGGAGGCGGGGCTGCGCTCCGTACTTGGCAGGAGCCAGGGCTGTGCTCTGTGCTGAACTGAGCTCCATGGGGCTGCGGAGCCACTCAGAACGCAGCCCTGGCTCTCCCTTGCCTCCCACCACCAGGCTGCTTTGAAACTCAAAACAGTTCCAAACTTTTGAAATGTTTCAAGTGCCCTCATTTAATTTCAAAGCTGTTTTGATGCTTTTTGTTTCGTTACGATTTTGCTGTTTCGAGCTCAAAATGCATCAAAACAGCTTTGAAACGAAACACTTGGTGAAATTTTACACAGCCCTACTAAGTACCTCTGTGTTTCTTTATACTGTCAGTCAGGTTCTATAGCTTCAAATGCTTTGGCTGACAACTATGATTCAACTGTAAAGTATGTGAAAATGCTGCATTAAGTTCCTAAAGTGTCCAGGAATGTTTCAACAGATTGCTTAGACTGAAACAAATCATACTTGACGACTGGATCTAGCAGAGTCATTTATCCATAATGTGTTGATTAGAAGTCTTCCAGACAAAACTGAAAGTAAGTTTGAGTCTGAGTTAGAGCTCATAAAGTATACTGAAGCAAATAGCAAAAGGTCCTTTTATCCTTTTATATAAAAAGAAAGAAAATAAGAAATACAATCATTATGTAGTAAGGGTGGTATAGAAATTGTTAATTGTTAAGCTGCAATTGGGCAGCAGCAGCAAACACAGCATGGCAAGCAGGGGGGCTGCAGCTGCTGCTGCCGTGCGCAGCCCTGACGGGCAATTCCGGACCCAGGCTGGCAGCAGGGGCGGGTTACAAGCTGGTGCTGTGTGTGGAGGAAAAGCGGTCCCTCCCCTGCCCTGTGGCCAGTGCCCCACGCTGCAGCTGCTCGCAGCCTGACTGAGGCCACCTGTGCCTGCTCAGGACAGCCCCGCGCGGGCTGCGAGTGGCTGCAGCAGGGAGCGCCAGCCACGGGGCACGAGGGGCCACTTCTCCCTGCGCCCTGCACCAGCTCGTTCCCTGCTGAGGAGCAGGGGTTTGGGGCTGCATGCTGCCCCCTGCCTGTACTGTGGGGCTGGGGGGGGGTGCTGAGAGTGTGGGGGTGCGGGAGCCCAGGGCCCACACCAGTGTCCCAGGGCCAGCACCAGCAGGGCCCAGAGCAGGGCGGCAGGGATACAGGGTCCCAGCAAGGAGGGGCTCTGTGGAGCCGGGCCAGCTCCCCCCTCTCCCTGCTGGTGCAGCCCAACCCAGCTCCATAGACTCCTGCCAGCCTGCGCCCTGCTCTGGTCCCCACTGGTGCTGACCCTGGGACATTGGTCCTAAGATGGTGACCAGGGGGCCAGGGCACCTGTCAAGGGGCAGGGCTACCCATGTGGCCCTTGACAGCTTGCCAAAACTGGGTAAGTGGCCCTCCGCCCAAAATAATTGCCCGCCTCTGGTCTAGGGTCCTTGCTACACGTGGCCCCTACTGAACCAGCCCTGTGTGCTAGCTGTGATGCCACTCTGGATCAGGCTGTGCTGTAGCCAGCATGCCAGGTCAGTCAGATGGGGTGCTACTTGCTGGTCCATGCCAGCCTCCTGTGCTATATGCAGGGTGCACAGCCAGTCTGGGCCATGCACTGCTTGCAGCATGCACTGGCCCTGAGCTCACTGTACATACAGTACATGCGGTGGGCATGGGGCACATTCTGATTGTAAGCTAAAGGTTGGTGTTGACCACAGAAGAAATGGGTATGAAGTGACTGTGAACAAATGTAGGTGACAAAATAGTTTCCTAGTCATTGGAACAGTGAGAGTTGGGAACAGCTTTTTACTTGTGGTAGGGAAAAAGGGCAGCAAAATTGGAGGGGGGTAGTGGGGAAGAATTAATGATAGAGGGGTAGTGAGTTAACTGCCTGCTGAAAACATTTCAGTGGTTTGATGAGCATGTCATTTTAGATCAGTGGTGCTCAGCCTTCTAGTACTGCAGGCCAGTCCATAGACTGAATCTGATGTTTGGTTTCAGTCCACGGGTACGATCTGGCATACTGGCCCAGCACCACGTACAGCCCAAATCCATGTGCCACATCCAGCCAATTGCCAGCTCAACCTTGCTTTCATCTCCTTTTCCTGTTCTTATTCTCTCTTCCTTTTCTGTTCTTTCCTCCTTTTTTTTTGTCTTTCCTTTTTTTGGTATTATTCTTTGTTAATCATTTCTAGCTCCATTCCCATGTTATTACTTTTCTCTCTTCTGCAGCAGCCCCAGGCACCACCTCTGGGAGGGGATGCAAAAATAGCCACCACTGTAGCAGCAACTGGTTGCGCTGCTGGGATTGGCATGGCAGCAGCTGCACTGCTGCACCTCTGGGTCCTCCTCCCTCCTTCCCTGGCAAATCTGCACCATGTTTGAGAGCAGAGCAGAAAACCTTGTCTCTTCTGGTTAGTGTAGTAGGGGTCACCACGTATGCAGTTAGTGACCATCTGCCCGCAAGAGCAAAAGCATATGTGCAGTAGCAGGTTTGATGGCACTACATTGGTAGGACTTTTCTAGTCTGCTCACCATGGCTGAGTGACAGAGATAGCAGCTCTTGGTCTTTCTAGGTCGTGGTGTATGCATGAGAGTAGGGGTGTTTCATAGTCGGTAGGGTCGGAAGGGATTTGAGCAGATCATCAAGTCAAGGATTAGTGATTAGTCAAGGATGCACTGCAGAGTAGGAGTTTTGAAGAGATGGGAGCCCAGGAAGGGTGGCTGTGCTTTAAGGAAATGATCCTTCGGGCACAGAGGGAGACGATCCCGATGTGAGGAAAAAGAGGGAAAGGGGCCAGAAAGCTTCCCTGGCTGACCAGAGAAATCCAGAGCAGCCTACAGGCTAAAAGGGGAGCATATAAAAAGTGGAAACGGGGAGAGATTACCAAAGAGGAGTATACCTCCTCTGCTCGCGCTTGTAGGGAGGCAGT
>NW_005843015.1:362447-362728 GCF_000455745.1 Alligator sinensis
GGAGTAAAAGGAAGGCCCAGGGTGGAATAGGACCCCTACTAAATGGGCAGAAGCAATTGGTGACGGACAGGGGGGACAAGGCTGAACTGCTTTCTTTGCCTCAGTGTTCCTAAGCGAGGGGCAAGACAAGTCTCTCACTGGGATTGTAGAGAGGCAGCAGGAGGGCGCCAGACTACCATGCGTAGACCCTGAGATGGTGTAGAGTCACTTGGAAGAATTGGATGCCTTTAAGTCGGCAGGCCCGGATGAGCTCCATCTGAGGGTACTGAAGGCACTGGCCA
>NW_005843015.1:363998-367202 GCF_000455745.1 Alligator sinensis
GTCCACTAGGACTCCAAGATCTCTTTCCACTTCCGTGCCACCCAGCAGGTCATTCCCTAGGCTGTAGGTGTGCTGGACATTTTTCCTCCCTAGGTGCAGCACTTTGCATTTCTCCTTGTTGAACTGCATTCTGTTGTTTTCTGCCCACTTGTCCAACCTGTCCAGGTCTGCTTGCAGCTGTTCCCTGCCCTCCGGCGTGTCCACTTCTCCCCATAGCTTTGTGTCATCTGCAAACTTGGGCAGAGTACATTTCACTCCCTCGTCCAAGTCGCTGATGAAGACATTAAAGAGTATCGGTCCAAGGACCGAGCCCTGTGGGACCCCACTGCCCACACCCTTCCAGGTCGAAACCGACCCATCCACCACGACTCTCTGGGTGCGACCCTCTAGCCAGTTCGCCACCCACCGGACTGTGTAGTCATCCACATCACAGCCTCTTAACCTGTTCACCAGTATGGGGTGGGATACCGTATCGAAGGCCTTCCTGAAGTCTAAGTATACGACATCCACCCCTCCTCCTGTGTCCAGGCGTTTCGTAACCTGGTCATAAAAAGAGATTAGATTAGTCAGGCACGATCTGCCTGCTACGAACCCGTGCTGGTTTCCCCTCAGCATAATTTGTCCTGCTGGGCTCTCGCAAATGTGAGCCTTGATAATTTTTTCAAAGATTTTGCCAAGGATGGAGGTGAGACTGACTGGCCTATAGTTGCCAGTAGTCAGTGTGCGACTGGCAGAAAAAATATTACCAGCTGTAGGAACAGAAAAAACATCTGAGTTGGCATTGTTGACGTCATCTTGTCCTCTGTTAAAATGATTACTAGCTTACATTTGTGATTTAAAGAACAAACCTACTTTCATGTGGGGTTGAGCAGATCTTTGCCAATCTCAGTGAGCTTTCTAGCTGTTTTTGAGTCTGCTGTACATTAGATCTTTGAAGAGCATTCTGACACTGTTTACTCCAACAGTTCTAGAGGGCATTGTTCATATCATGGAAAAATAGGCAGAAAAATATTATAAAGGATGTTTTTGAGTTGGCAGTTCCCAGGGTCATTATTGCAGAAGAAGGGAAGTTGTTGAGCTTCCCATAATAATTACGCCAGCTTTATTATCAGTGTAAATGCCTGTGAAATGATTTACACTAGGTTATAAAAGATAACTTCTCATGAAAGGCTCAAGGTGTTGTCAGCTTTGATCAAAGTGCAGTGCAGTCCAGTTTCCTGGTATTCTAGTGGGATAGATGGAAGCCTTTTGAAAATGTTTTTATTATTGTGTTGGGTGATAGGAGCATTTGACTGTGTATCAAAAGTTTCACTAGCTTTATGGTTGGAGCATGATGCTGACTTCCAGATCTGAAAATAATGGTCTGAGCTGTGTTGGGGCTCTACCCACTATAGAAAAGGACAGCATCTGCTAGCTGCTGCATCATTGTTATGGAAGAGGATACTTTGTCACCTCCCACTCATTGAAGGGATGAGAGAATTTAGTAGGTAAGAAGTTATGGAAATTAGCTTGTGGGATGAGCCTCATGATGTACTTTGCTAAACCTCATGTTTTCCCATCACAGTGACACTGTCTTCCCAATGAGTTTCTGATTGCTCGGTGCTTGGTGCTTCCCTTCACAGCATTGCGCTGCGTGTTTTACCAATGTCACTTTACCCAACTTTCTGCTGTAGCAACTACACTGTGCTTTGTACTTGTACACCACCTCCTAAAAATAATTAAGGCTAGGAGAAGGTGGCATCTATCAAGATACAGCGGGGAAGACTGTATGCAAGTCAGTTCCTTCCTGTGTTCCACCCTCATTTGGATTGCTTCCTAGTATTCCTTGTCTCCTCTTAAATAAAGGTTCTTTGTAGCAGCACAGATGGATCTGCAGCAGCTAGTTTTGAAAGTCAGCACAGGTGTGTTGGCTGGTCCTGTCCTCTCAGACTTTTCTGCTAGGCTGAGTTAGTAGGATGGACAGGTATTTTGGTGTGGAGGTCTGTAGGAGAAGGTGGGTTTTTTTTTTTTATATTACTGCTGACTTGACTTAGGTTTGTATCAGTTGGAGCTGTATTCTGTTATTAAACGGAGTGATTAAAGAGCAACACCTAAAGATGATGTGTGAGCCTAACTGCTTGTCAGGGTGGAAAGGTACTGAGATTTTAGACAAAGGAGCCACAGAATCAGGAAAGGCAGACCAGTCACCCAACACCAACTTGATAACCACTGTGAAGGAGAAAGACTTATCAGTAAGAAATGGAAAGACACTCTGAAAACTTCACTGGAAGCACAGACGTGTCTGCATGCCCTGCTTCTCATACTCTCTAGGCTGGCCACCTAGTGTAGTACTGAACAATAGATTTTGGTAACTATAACATCACAGAGTTATTGAGAGTGTGTGTGTGTGTATATGTATGAGCGCTCTTTTGAATATTATAATCAATAAAGGTGGTATTTTGCCTTATTCTCCCCATAAAGTCTTGCTCATCATTGAGCAATTGGTTATTTGTGGAACACCCACAGCTCTAATTAACCAAGGGGACTGTGGCCCCACCCCTTGTTGCTGATTGGTTGAGAACTGTCTGCCATATGGCCCCACCCTCACTTCTGATTGGTGGCAAGGGGTGGGGCACATGACTGGCAGCCCTCAGCCATTCAGTTTATGAGGGGTGGGCTGCAGCCATCTTGCTGTCAGCCTCTCTTCCCCACTGGCCAGGCTGTAGCCCCATGCAGACTGCTGGCTCTCTCTGGAGGCCAGCATGTTATTTTTGCTAAGGTTGTTTTTTGGGGGGGTTTTTGCAGCAAGCCTGCCATTTTTCTCAGAGGCTATCTGAATTCGCAGTTTCCATGAAAACTGTGCAATCATGAATTCCCTATTCACAAGTCTTAGGTGAGCTAGTGCATATTTCCCTAACAGGGCAATTTGAATACTAGATCTGCTAATATTGCAGGCATGTGAGAATGGAGCTACAAGGCTTGATGTTTGCTTTTTTTTTTTGGGTTAGCAATGAGCTTTTAAACTAATGTCTGCTGTTGCCAGTTCTGGAGAAGTACGTTATTTGGACAGATTCTCTAGGTACATGACTGCTGGCATCCCAAAGGAAAATTGACTTGGTCCTCATGGGTATTGGCTCTGAAGAAATTTTTTATGACAAATTGTCATGCACATCTTGTTCAAGGCTATTGGAACATATAATTCCATATTTTTCCCCCTCCCTCTTT
>NW_005843015.1:367212-371055 GCF_000455745.1 Alligator sinensis
CAGTTTAATGAAGCCTAGAAACTTAATTTAGGAGAGAGTCTGTTTTTTATTGTGGTTGTAGATGTAAAGCTCTGAGTTCCTGTAACATGCCTGATTTTCTTAGACTTGTTCCTTGCAACTTTCAGAATAAGCTGAAAGCAGTTTTCTCAGCTGGTGTACCACAAGATCCTTTTAAGGGTGCTGTGGCACCCAGTCCCTGTGCAAGGAGGCAAGTTCTCGCTCCTCCCCCCGCTGAGGCCCTGCACCCAGCGCAGTGTTTTGTGGACTCCTGCTGCTGACCTAGTGCTCCCACTCCGAGCAGCTTGTTGTGTCACCCTGGTGGACCTGGGGTCCTGCTTTTCAGTCCTGCAGGTGGCATCAGTCAAGAATGTAAGGCTCTGGAGTAGCATCTTTCTTGCCCACACATTTTCCCTCAGGAACAAATCATGGACGAGGAAGAGGAAGAAACCGGAAAGAGCAGGGCATGGAGTGGTGGCCCCTCCTCCTCTACCCTTGCCTGGTACGAGATAGTGGGTGTATCTACATAAGACATTTACTGCAGTGTAGTAGTCTACACATGCACCTCTGTTAGGCTGGAGAAAGCTAATTCATTCCAGTAAATGCAAATACTGTCCTACTGCAAAGTTTTTCACTCTGCAGCAGCAGCACATATAGATGCTGCCCTGGCTGACTGGGTGGGACATGAGGGTGCTTCAGTGAGGGTGCTGCCTGCTGGCTAGCACCACACTGAAACACCCTTGTGTCCCAGCCAGCCCCTCCACAGCACATTGAGCGAGGGGAACAGCCCTGGGCTAGCAGGCTGACCCCCTCTGGGCCCTCTGCCAGTCGGTGCTGCTATGACTCGGTTTATACGTGCTGTAGTCCTGGGTGCATGTTCAAACAGCACACCTGGGGGCAATAAACTGAAGTATATTGCTTCTCATTAATTGCACTTGTAGACATGCCCACTTTCTAACATTTTAAACCTTTTACTGATCTCTTCCTGAGTGGTTAGCGTCAGGTTTTCTTTGCCTATTTTTTTTATAAAAAGGAGCAATATAGGAAACTTCACCATTTTCCTCTAGCTTACTGTGGTGCAGTGATCCTCAACTGGGATGACACTAAATTCAGAGAAGCTATGGAAAGGTTCCTTGAGTCTGAAAAGGTGGAGAAACACTGAACTAAGAGGAAGAACATCTATAGATATTTCCATATGTGACACAAAAGTTATACTGATCCCGTAGATGTGATTTTTTTTTCAGTCAAATGTAGAAACAGACCATACCCTGTGAGATCCAGAGAGTTTATTTCCCCACCTTACCTCTTTTTCTAATCTACTACTGTTTATTTCTTTCCATTATGATTTTCTCCTTTTGCTGAGGGTTTGGGCTGGTTGATCAGGGTTGTTGGGCATAAGATTGGCCTGCTTACTTAGGCAGTGAGAAGCTCACCCAAATAAGAACCTAGCTGTCTGCAACTTATGAACTTACCGGGCAGATCAGAAAGACAGGCATTCCCCTTGCCCCTTAGAATGAGTGATAATTGTCACAGCACTGCCTGTTCTGTTTTGGCATGTCAGAAGGAGGCATTTTCAGTAATGCTGAACAAAAATGATTTACTGATTGCCAGAATAAACAATGTGAGCCAAATATGGACAGTCTGTAAAACTGGAGCAGTAATGGAGAAAACTAAGTTGTCATTAATCTAATCACCTGTCCCTGGGAAGTGTCACAGATTACCTGTCCTACTCTAATCTAAACTCCCCATTCCTCTTTTTGACTCTGGGAAGAGGTATGTTGCTTGTTGTTCTGAAGACTGGGTTTTGCAACATTGCTAGGTCCTATGGTGTTCCTTTCTTGAAGATAGGCCACTAGATTTGTTTTGCTCCTCTATAGAATTACTCAGTGTTTGCTTTTACCTCTCCTGTGGAAACTCCTGTGCTGTTAGACTAGAGAATGTCTTTCAAGTGCGGGCACAAAGAAAGTCACAGAGTCTCCATTCACTTCTGTGATACAGGATCATTCTGAAAAATTAGATAACAGGGATCAGTGTACTAGCAGAGGGAGTATTCATTATATGCCTTTTACTTGAGTGCCCTGCAAAACAGGTCAAGACCCTCCAACCTAAAATCCTTCAGAGCTTTTAGCTCTTCTCTGTCATCAGGGGTCCACTCTTTGCTGAGTGGTGATTGTGTGCAGGTGAATGTCAACAAAGCTGTACTTTTTTTATCCTGCATTTCCCTCCCCCACCTCTCCCTATCAGGGTGAGAACCCTCTTTTACCAAAAGTTGGGTCATGTTAAACTGTATCTGGTATGATCTGCTTAGCTCCTCTTTAATTCGTAGATCAGTGGTTTTCAACCTTTTTTCATTTGTGAACCCCTAAAAAATGTTGAATGGATGTGCCAGACCCCTTTGAATTGTGAGTGTAGGTATTCACATGCTTTTGATTGATCATAGTCCTCTTTTGCAGACCCCCAGGAGTCCACAGACCACAGGTTGAAAGCCACTGGTCTAGATTGTTTTTATGATGGACCATTGTTAATCACCATCTTTTTGAGCAGGGACCGGGGCATCCCCCCTACTGGGATCCCCGATGGACCCAGAGGAGGTGCTGCCAGGCCCAGGGTCAGTGAGGACCCGGTCGGGAAACTTCTGGTGGGACTGGACATGTTCAAGTCAGCAGGTCCTGATGATCTCCACCCCAGAGTGCTGACGGAATTAGCAGAGGTCATTGCGGGACCCCTGGCACAGCTTTACTAGCACTCATGGTGCTCTGGTGAGGTGCTGGAGGACTGAAAAAGGGCCAGTGTGGTCCCCATTTTCAAAAAAGGGAGGAAGGAGGACCCAGGAAACTACAGGCCCGTTAGTCTTACCTCGGTCCTGGGGAAGCTTTTTGAGAAAATTATCCAGGAGCACATCTCCAAGGGACTAGCAGGGGAGTGTATGCTTAGGGGCAACCAACATGGGTTCATTAGAGGCAGGTCCTGTCAGACCAACCTGGTGGCCTTCTACGACCAGGTCACAAAATCCTTGGACGTAGGTGTTGTGGTGGACATAGTCTTTCTGGACTTCAGGAAGGCCTTCGACACTGTCTCCACCCCATTCTCATTAAGAAATTAGGTGATTGTGACGCTGATGCCTACACAGTCAGATGGGTCACAAATTGGCTAGATGATCGTGCCCAGAGAGTGGTGGTGGATGGGTCTTTTTCAACCTGGAGGGATGTGGGCAGTGGGGTCCCCCAAGGCTCGGTCCTCGGGCCCACACTGTTCAACATGTTTATCAGCAACTTGGACGAGGGGATGAAAAGCACCTTGTTGAAATTCACGGATGACACTAAAATGTGGGGAGAAGTGGGCACGCTGGAGGAGAGGGACAGGCTGCAACTAGATCTAGGCAGGTTACAGGAGTGGGCAGATGAGAACAGGATGGGATTCAACACTGACAAGTGCAAGGTACTGCACCTGGGGAGGAAGAACCAGCAGCATACCTACAAGCTGGGGAACTCCCTTCTCATCAGCACAGAGGCAGAAAAGGATCTTGGTGTCAGCAGGGGAGATTATGCTTAGGGGCAACCAACATGGGTTCGTTAGAGGCAGGTCCTGTCAGACTAACCTGGTGGCCTTCTATGACCAGGTCACAGAATCCTCAGATGCAGGGGTAGCAGTGGACATAGCCTTTCTGGACTTCAGGAAGGCCTTCAACATGGTCTCTCACCCCATTCTCATTAAAAAACTAAGGGACTGTGGTGTCGACACCTACACAGTCAAATGGGTCACTAACTGGCTGGAGGGCCGCACCCAGAGAGTGGTGGTGGACAGGTCATTTTCAACCTGGAGGGATGTGGGCAGTGGGGTCCCCCA
>NW_005843015.1:371401-391716 GCF_000455745.1 Alligator sinensis
CCACTCGCATGATCAGGGGGCAGCAAGGCAGGCCCTATGAGTGGAGGCTGCAGGACCTGAACCTGTTTAGCCTCCACAAGAGAATGCTGAGAGGGGGACAAACTCGCCGAGGGGGACCAACAGGCTATGGGAGAGTCCCTGTTATCCCGAGCATTACTGGGAGTAACGAGGAATAACGGCCATAAGTTGCCTGAGAACAGATTCAGGCTAGACATCAGGAGGCACTACTTCACAGTCATGGCGGCTATAATCAGGAACCAGCTTCCATGGGAAGTGGTGCTTGCTCCTACCCTGGGGGTCTTCAGAAGGAGGCTAGATAATCACCTAGCCGGGGTTGTTCGACCTCAGCATTCTTTCCTGCCCGTGGCAGGGGGTCGGACTTGATGATCTGCTCAGGTAACCTTCCGACCCTACCTACTATGAAACCCTTCTGCCCCCTTCCCCCGGCAAGCATGTACAGACCTGTGCCCTTAACTCCCTTTTGGCAGTCGCACGATTGGGATCTGGCCCCCAGTCCTAACAGTTGTACCTCCTGCGATGAATATGTGGCATGGCAGGAGGTATAGTTGTTAGGACTGGGGATCAGAGCCCCTTATACCATTTAGTGAACATCTGCCAGCCCCTGATGGAGACCTGAGTATTCAATAACTTGCTTCATTTGATATATCCCAAATCCTATTTTAACTCTCCTTTCTGTTGCTGCAGGTGACCAAAGTTATTGAAAACTCATGAATAACCTATGATGGACAGCAAAGACTTGGAAGCAGAAATCCACCCTCTAAAGAATGAGGATGGGAAAGCACAAGAGAATCATGAAAATTGTACAGAGAAAGAAAGTGTCTGTAAAAAGCCCACACGATTTGCTCAGCTCTCCCGATGGCGAACTGCTTCCTTCTTCCTCTCATTATTTCTCTGTCTTATTGTGGTGTTTGCTTTTTCATTCATCATACCTTGTCCAGTGAGGCCTCTTTCACAAAAGACGTGGCACAGAAAATATGAAAATGCAGGTGAATTTGCTATATAAAAATATTTCTAAACTGTCATTTTCTACAGATTATGGGACTCTTGCCAGAATGTGGCCCTCAATCCAGCCTGCAGGGGTCTTGCTGATGAGCATATGAGCTGCAGTTAATTTAGGTTTCCATATAACAGTGGTTCCTTTTAATCAAAATGGCCTTCTGATTAAGTTTGCAGTGTGTTATGGTTGGGCAAATAGGGTGTTGCCCTCAGGCATTAACAATACAGCAGGTGGGCCTGATTTGGGCAAAGTGAGTGCTCTAAAGAGTAGACCTTTGTTACTGAATATTAGTGCTCCTTAAAATGTACCTTGAAGTGATGTTGAGCTGAGATTTGAAAGCAACCCTTTTTCCATAAGAAACTCTTACAAGCATTGGATAAGTGAAGGGGAAGTGCGAGGGAAGGAGATCTTGTTACTTGTAAGTAACGCACTGTAATCTGAAGGAAAATATCCTTTTACTGAAGTTGTCTCTGGAAATCTGGGAGCAGTTTGTTTATTGCTACAGCATGTGCTTCTGTGCCCTTGTAGCTTACTGTCTCACCATTGTCATATTCCCTTTTTTCTGAAGTGGAATAAGATTTTTTATCTTGTGGGCATCGTCTAACAAATTATGGCCACACTCGCAGACACCGCATTTGTCTTTGGAGATTGAACCAATCATTTCCAGCATCAGAAACAAAATCCTCTTTCTTTTAAGCTGAAAAAGAATTCCTCTTAGTTGTAAATTAGAAGCTATTACATGTATGGGTTCACCCGTTAATAAAGTATACCTCAAACCAGAGATTGAGATTGTTTATCAAATTATTTTAACGGTTTGACTTGCCTAAAACAGAAGTCAGCAAGTCGGATCCGGCCATGGAGCTGTTTTATTCGGCCCATGGAGCTTGAGAGACTTGTGTCAACAGTGGAGGGCTTCTACAGCATTTTGGCAGTAGGGGGCTTCACCAAGGCGGGGCAGAGACACTGTAGTTGTGGTTCTGGTTCTGGCTTTAGCTCTGGCTCTGGGTCCTGTTCAAACACAAGGTACTTATCATTTGGACAGGATTAAACTACAGTAAACTAAGGACACCCTTATATAGTGGTTTGATGCTGTTGTTAACTTATTGTCATTGGCTTCACGTCTTTGGTGGTTTTGTTTTGACTTCCTTGAGCATTCCTATTTAGATGTGTTTTTTATAAACGAAATGCTAATCTGTTCTGGCGTTGCTTTCACAAAAGAAAGCGGTTGTGAATAGTTATCAGGTTTCTAAGGGCATGCAGTTTTCTCCATTTAGTTGCATTACTGCTGTATTCTTTCATCCTGTTTATGAAGTTAGGTGCTTACTAGGATTTGGTCTGTGATCTCTTTGCAGTGACCTACACATTTTTGGCTGTAGAAGATGTGGACAAAGACAAAGTTCAAGATATTATCTTTGCTTTCAGAAGTACCAATGGTAGCAGCAGTTTTAACAGATCCTGCTTGGATGAAGGTAACTGTGACTCTAAGGAGGCTCAAAAAGGTTTTTGGTGAAAATTGGTGGGGGGGGGGGGTTGTGTCATGCTGAAGGGTAAGGTTGCTGTGACAGATCTCTTCTGTGGATGGAGTTATTATCTGACAAAGACAAGTTAACTTCTCTAGGAAGCTACCATTTGATTTCTGTTGAGCTTATGTCCAGTCTTGAAGCTCTCTTGTCATAGTTGAGAAATAGGAAGCTCTTTGTGACATGACAGATTAAAAAGGGAAAATTGGCAAAGAAGCTGTGAATATAAAGAGGAAACTAGTCTCTGGAGGAGCAGGGTTGGTGCAGGTACTCTGCTGAAATGGTTGCATCTACAGTGATACCCAAGGTAAGAAAGGGATTTTATTTCTAAAACATGTTTTTCTGTTCAGGCCTTTCTACTCCATGTGCCTTTATTGTTGCCGTGTCAGGCACTGATGGCAGCACACTCTGGGAGAGGCCTGTCACTGAAGATGTCCATTGGATGGAGTGTGGCATTGAACAGTTGGGTGGGGCTCAGTCCCCAGGCTGCCTTGTCTTGGGGAAGCCAGAGTCTTTAACTGCAATCAACTCTCAAACAGGTAGGTCAAAGTAGAATTTTACTGGTGCGTGGCACAGTCAATTTTCATTTAATTTGCCCGTTTGCTTCTCTCTGTTTGCTGGTGCTTTTGGCACTCTGCCCCAAAAATGTTGCTGACCTCTGGACCCTAGGATGTTTTATCATCACCATGAAAACTGTATTGGATGCATCCATGTTGCAGATGGCATTATGCTTTCAGCCAATTCAATTTCTAAGCTGTTTCCTCCTGCTTGTTTGGGTTGTGTCCAGTTTGAAGTACATACATTTTGGACTTCTGATCAATAACGAGACTTAATCACTGGACAGGAAGTTTATAGGTAAGTCTGTGCTAGGAGCATATTACCAGCATAGCTGTATTTGTATACTATGTCACAATAACAAAATGAAGGCAGCAATAAGAAATAAAAGTCTGATATGTAACAAATAGGGAAGGTCATCTAGTTCAGGGCTGTCCAACTTCTGGGCAGCTGCGAACTACATGCCACATGAGCCCTTCCAGAGCCACATGGATAGCTTAGAGCACCCTGTCCCTCTCCATCTGGCACACACCATGCAAACACCTTGCCTTCCCTACTTTCCCAGTCATTTGTGCTGTGTGGGGAGTACGCCTTTCCCACTGACACCTGCAGCACAGGCAGCCTGGTTTCCCCCTGCTGCTATGCAGCACCTTCCTTTCCAGCCATGCACCCACCTGCAATGTAGGCAGCCTGGCTCCTGTCTTTCTCATTAATAGTGCAAGCATTCCAGTCCCCTCCCTTGCTTTGTGTACAACATGGGCACTCTGGCCCCACACTGCACACTCAACTCAGGTACCCAAGCCCCTTCCCACCTCCATGGGCAAGAAGTAAAAGCAGAGGTGAGCAGGGGAGCCTGAAGAGCCCAGCTACTATGGCAGGAGCAGTGGCAGGGGGAGGGAGGTAGGGTGCAGTGGTGGCCATTCCAGACACTCACAGGCCACATAATTATCTTTTGGGGGTTGCATGCTGCCTGCAGGCTGTTAGTTGGACAGCCCTGATCTTGTCCAGCCCCCTGCTCAAGGCAGGATCATCCCTGTCTTAAAGCATCCCAGCCAAGTATCTGTCTAACCTGCTCGTCAAGATTTCCAGGGTTGGGAAATTCCACAACCTCTCTGGATAGCCTATTCCAGTGCTTAATCACATTCAGAGTTTAGAAAGTTCTTCCTAATATCCCATCTAAATTTCCCCTGGTGCAGTTTTAAAACCATTAGTACTTATTCTCTTCCCTGCAGCAACAGGGAGTAGTCTATCGCCACCCTCTTTATAACCACTTTTGTCTATTTGGAGACTTGTTAATTTGATGTTTCAGACTGTTTTTCCAGTTTATCAGAGCCATTCAGAATCCTAATCTTATCCTCCAAAATGTCTGCAACACCACCTAGCTTGATATCATCTGCAAATTTGCTAAGCATGGACTTCATTCCATCCTGCAGATCATTAATGATAATATTAAACAGTCAGAAGGCAGGGTAGATTTGCACCTTATAGACCAAGTGTGAGCAAAATACAATTCCTTGGCCAGATTCACCCTGCCAAAGGATTTTGTCTGGTTTGTGGTGGGTCCTTTGGTCCCACATGGCCTAGCTCAGGTGGGCAGCCTGGGCTGTAATACACGTGGCTGGTCTTCCCACCCCCAGGCAAGCAATGGAGCAGGAGCAGCGTGGCAGCTGGACTCAGTTCCCAGCAGCCCCCATAGCAGCAGCTCCTTCCAGCTATAGCTGTCAGTCACTGTCTCCAGACCTGGTCCCACTGTCCTGTCATCCCAACCCATCTGCCTTGCACCCACCACTGGCAGTGCTCTATAGAGTGGGCAGGCAGGGTCTCCATGAAGACCAGCCCAGGACCTGCATACGCAGGGTGTACTTGACTGGATGCATGGGGTGGGGCTGTGAGCCAGCAGGGAGCAGCCACCCCAAAATTCACTGTAGCTTCCCCCCCCCCCCCCCCCCCCCCCACCCAGCACTGCTGCCTCCCACCCCAAGTGCAGCCCTGGCCCCAGCCTGCAGTGACATCCCATCCTGCCCCATGCAGATCTGCAGGCACATGCCCCCATGCCCTCCTGGGGTGTGTGCAGCGGCAGGAACTGCCATGCCCCCATTCCCCACCCCTCCTGACGAGCTGTGGCTCCATCCCATGCCCTGCCCTGGCTAGGCAATGCCTGCCCCTGCCCCACTCCCTCCCTCACTGTGGGGACTTCGATCTGCCTCCCCATGCCCCTTCCTTCCCCCCTCCTGTTCCACCACAACAGACTTACCAACTAGATGCAGCTCTCCAAGCTGCTGGGCTATGCTCCTTGCCACCTATGTGCTGTGCTGCAACTGCACGCATGCATGGGGCATTTATTGGTCACATCAGGCAAAAAAAGCCGATTTCTGATGCACTTCATTTTCTTTATATCTGTGCCAATCTGATACTGGACTGATGTATTGGCGCACCGCTAGTTTTCAGTTGATATAGAGTAAAGACTAGGTAAAAGGTCATGTAAGCAATCAGACCATTGTGAAAAATTAGTTTTGTCAAACAAGTCTAATTTAAGTTTTTGAGATAATTACATGCTTGGTTGATCAAGTTAACGGTGCAGATGTAATACATTTAGACTTTTTAAAAGGTGTCTGACTTTGTACTGCACAGAATTCTTATTAAAATAGCACTATACACTATGAGTTAAATGCATTAAATATGTTAAGAGCTGGTCAACTGTCGTATTTCCAAAAATAATTGTTGATAGACAAACCATCATTAAATGGAGGAGTTTCTAGTGAGGATTTATTGGAATTAGACCTCATGCTATTTGACATTTTATCAATTTTCTATAATTTTTTTTTCAATTTTCCAACTCCTAGATTATTGATTCTTAAAGGAGCACCTTGTAAAGAATATTTTGTCACAATACTAAAATTGGTGCTACTCTGTCAACCTGGGTGCATTACAAAAATATACAAAGTGCTGTGGAGCCTACTCAAGATGTCATTCAGCTAGGATTTAAATTTCTGGCCCTGTTGGTCAACCCGGATAAAAAATGCCTGTACAAAGGCATTAGAAGAGCTAGTTTTGCAGTAAGAACTTTTGTTCGTGTGCTGGTAGACTGGGTTTTTCTTTAAGCAGAGATGTGGAGAATGATGATAATGTACTAAAGGTCTTTTTTGTTTCATGTGACTAACTGAAATTTTCCCTCTGTGTTACCATTATTAGATGGCTAATTTCAGATTCTATTAGTTTTGCTGACTGTATGAGATGCCTGCATGGTGGCATCTAGACCTCTGAAGTCATCAGATGTTCTGCTCTGATGCTATGTAGCATACATGTCTCCATGCCAGTCCTTTGTGGCAGAACTGAAATCTTCAGCTAGATGGTTTGGACTCTTTCTCCCTGGGGCATAGGCTTGCATCTCATTTCATGGGCAGCCCATACAGGCCACCCTGTAGTAAAGGGAAATGTGTGACCTCCAGATATCACCTCCTCATCACTGACCTAGAAATCAAAGAAATAAAACCTCTTTCCTCAGAATTCGTTAGCAAATCTGCCATCCTTCTAGACAGCAACAATAGGACAGAGGTGTCTTAACCTAAAGTATAACTTCAAGGAAAAAGTGTACAGCGGAGGGTTTAAAAAGTTGTTTAAGGGTGCGGGGGCAGACTTATACAGAGAAATATTTCAAGGTCTTAGCCTGTTCTACTAAATCAATTCTGGAATTTCTATTCACAAGGTAAAGGTCTTAATCCAAGGTTCTTTCGTGCTGTTGCATCTGGTTTGGGAACCTTCCAGCCTCAAAGAAACATCTTGCCATCTGTTTTTATCGGCTTGTTTTCAAATCAGTGACCAGCTTCATACTTAGCTTTAAAGATAGTGTCTTTAAAGATATAGTGGTGGTGTGCTTTCCACACAAAATAGTCTTGTGTTATCATTTTCCTTTCTAAGCACTTGTCTGCCTTCCATCTGAATTTACATTACCCTCCTATAAATGTAACTAGAAATAACTAGAAAAACCCCTATAGGTGTACTCTGGAGGCAGAATTCTGTGACATTTTGGGAACTTAAGCATCATTTATGAATGTGTCACATGTGCAGGGTAGATACACAAGTATCCACAACACTACTAGGCTACATAGTGGCTAGGCAGGTACATAGCTAGGTACACAAGTATGTAAGCATAAGTTATTGAAAAAAAACCAGGAGGAGGAAGGAGAGGGTGAGGGCCCTACCATATGTAACTTTAATAGCAGATTGGTTGGAGCGTTTGCCCAAGAAGCTGGAGACCTGGTGTCTAGTACCCCATCTCTTGGCCAGAGGACCTTGGAACTTGCTTCTCTTTGATATTTCATCCCAGTGCTCTAACCACCATACCACAGATTATGCGAGGCATTAGCTTATGTGTCCATACTACATGAGTAATAGAATTGCATAAGTGCCAACACTGCCATTTAGGATTTAGGAGACCAGAGTAATTGGATTCTCTGTTGAAATGGATTCTCTGTTCATCCTTAATGGAGAAAACTTAAAAACTTCTCACTTGGAGAAGAGATTTGGAGCAACAGAGGAGGAGGAGCACGTTCCATTAGTGAACGAAGCCAGGACAGGCCTCCCCAAGGTTGGAAGGATCAAGACCACTGCTACCAAGAGGAAGTGATGGGTGGTGGTGATTGGAGACTCCCTTCTGTGGGGGATGGAGGCATCCATCTGCCTGCGTGACCTGTTATCTCTGGAGGTCTGCTGCTTGCCCAGAGCCTGGATCGGAGATGTCACGGAGGGATTACTGAGACTCATTTGGCCCTTTGACTACTACCCCATGCTGCTCATCCATGTGGGCACCAATGATACTGCCAGGGGTGACCCTAAGCAGACCAAAAGTGACTACAGGGCTCTGGGTGCAGAGGTGAAGGGGGCAGGGGCTCAGGTGGTCTCTATCCTTTTGGTCAAGAGGAAGGGCCCAGGCAGGAGCGGACACATCCTGCAGAACAAAGCATAGCTGTGCAGATGCGAAAGCCCTGCTGGCAACACCTTCTTTGACCATGGGATGTTGTTCCAAGAAGGATTGTGAGGAAGAGACGGGATCCACCTGATGAAGAGGAGGAGGAGCATCTTTGCAGACAGACTCGCTAACCTAGTGAGGAGGGCTTTAAACTAGGTTCACCGGGGATGGAGACAAAAGCCCTGAGGTATATGGGGAAGTGGGTGACCTAGAGGAAGCACAAGCAGGAAAGGGCAACAGGGGAAGTCTTCTCATTCTTCCTGAGAAAGTAGGGCAATAGGTTAGTTACCTCAGTTGTCTACACATGAATACATAGAGCCTGCAAAGCAAGCAGGAAGAATTGGAAGTCATTGCACAGCCATGGAACTATGACATGATTGGAATAACAGAGACTTGGTGGGAGCTCGCATGACTGGAGCACTGTTGTGGATGAGTACAAACTGTTCAGGAAGGACAGGTAGGGGACAAGAGGAGGAAGAGTTGTGCTTTATGTAAAAGCCATATGATTGCTTAGAGGTTCAGTATGAAACTGGAAATAGGCCTGTTGAAAGTCTGTGGGTTAGGGTCAGAGGGGAGAGCAACAAGGGTGATGTTGTGGGGGTCTGCTATAGACCACCAGACCAGAATGATGAGGTGGAAGACAGCTAGTGGAAGTTTCTGGAGAGTGTTGGGGACAACGTCCTGGTACCGGTGCTGGAGCGGCCAATTACAGGCTATACTTTTCTTGACCTGCTGCTCACAAACAAGGAAGAATTGGTGGGGAATGTAGTAGTGGATGGCAACTTGGGCAGCACTGACTATGAGAGAGTTCATGATCCTGAGGAAAGGGAAGAAAGTAGAGCAGCAGAGTAAGGACCTTAGACTTCAGAAAAGCAGACTTTGACTCACTCAGTGGACTGATGGGCAGGATCCCCTCAGATGCCATTCTGCGGGGGAAAGGAGCCCAGGAGAGCTAGCTGTACTTTAGAGAAACCTTACTGAGGGGGCAGGAATGAACCATCCCGATGCGCAGGAAGACTAGCAAGTATGGCAGAAGACCAACCAGGTTTAGCAGGGAACTCTTCAGTGAGCTAAAACACAAAAAGGAAGCTTACAAGAACTGGAAACTTGGACAAATGACTAGGGAGAAGTATAAGAGTATTGCTCAGGTGTGCAAGGATGAAAACAGGAAGGCCAAAGTGCAATTGGTGTTGCAGCTAGCAAGGGACATGAAGTGTTTCTCTAAGTATGTCAGCAACAAAAGAAAGATCAGGGAAAGTGTGGATTCCTTACTGAATGGGAGAGGCAACCCAGTGACAGATGTGCAAAAAGCTGAAGTACTTAATGCCTTTTTTGCCTCAGTCTTCACAGGCAAGGTCAGCTCCCAGACTACTGCACCTGACAGCACAGTTTGGGGAGAAGGTGAGCAGCCCTTCATGATAAAAGAACAGGTTAGGGACTATTTAGAAAAGCTGGGCATTTACAAATCCATGGGGCTGGATGCGATGCAATCCATGGATTCTGAGGGAGTTGGCCTATGTAATTGCAGAGCCACTGGCCATCATTTTTGGGAAATCGTGGCGATCAGGAGAGGTCCCGGATGATTGGAAAAGGGCAAATATAGTGCTCATCTTTTAAGAAAAGGAAGGAGGATCCAGGGAGCTGCAGACTGATTGGCTTCATTTTGGTCCCTGGAAAAATCATGGAGCAGGTCCTCAAGGAATCCATTTCTAAGCCCTTGGAGAAGAAGGTGATTAGGAACAGTCGGCAGGGATTCATCAGGGGCAAGCCATGCCTGAGCAACCTGCTTGCCTTCTATGATGAGATGACTGACTCTGTGGATGCATGGAGACCAGTGGATGTGATGTGCCTTGATTTTAGCAAGGCTTTTGATACAGTTTCCCACCACATTCTCCCAGGCAAGCTAAGGGAGTATGGACTGAATGAATGAACTGTAAGGTAGAGAGAAAATTGGCTGGAGTATCGGGCTCAGACAGACATCAAGAATGAACCATCCTGATGCGCAGGAAGACTAGCAAGTATGGCAGAAGACCAACCAGGTTTAGCAGGGAACTCTTCAGTGAGCTAAAACACAAAAAGGAAGCTTACAAGAACTGGAAACTTGGACAAATGACTAGGGAGAAGTATAAGAGTATTGCTCAGGTGTGCAAGGATGAAAACAGGAAGGCCAAAGTGCAATTGGTGTTGCAGCTAGCAAGGGACATGAAGTGTTTCTCTAAGTATGTCAGCAACAAAAGAAAGATCAGGGAAAGTGTGGATTCCTTACTGAATGGGAGAGGCAACCCAGTGACAGATGTGCAAAAAGCTGAAGTACTTAATGCCTTTTTTGCCTCAGTCTTCACAGGCAAGGTCAGCTCCCAGACTACTGCACCTGGCAGCACAGTTTGGGGAGAAGGTGAGCAGCCCTTCATGATAAAAGAACAGGTTAGGGACTATTTAGAAAAGCTGGGCATTTACAAATCCATGGGGCTGGATGCGATGCAATCCATGGATTCTGAGGGAGTTGGCCTATGTAATTGCAGAGCCACTGGCCATCATTTTTGGGAAATCGTGGCGATCAGGAGAGGTCCCGGATGATTGGAAAAGGGCAAATATAGTGCTCATCTTTTAAGAAAAGGAAGGAGGATCCAGGGAGCTGCAGACTGATTGGCTTCATTTTGGTCCCTGGAAAAATCATGGAGCAGGTCCTCAAGGAATCCATTTCTAAGCCCTTGGAGAAGAAGGTGATTAGGAACAGTCGGCAGGGATTCATCAGGGGCAAGCCATGCCTGAGCAACCTGCCTGCCTTCTATGATGAGATGACTGACTTTGTGGATGCATGGAGACCAGTGGATGTGATGTGCCTTGATTTTAGCAAGGCTTTTGATACAGTTTCCCACCACATTCTCCCAGGCAAGCTAAGGGAGTATGGACTGAATGAATGAACTGTAAGGTAGAGAGAAAATTGGCTGGAGTATCGGGCTCAGACAGACATCAAGAATGAACCATCCTGATGCGCAGGAAGACTAGCAAGTATGGCAGAAGACCAACCAGGTTTAGCAGGGAACTCTTCAGTGAGCTAAAACACAAAAAGGAAGCTTACAAGAACTGGAAACTTGGACAAATGACTAGGGAGAAGTATAAGAGTATTGCTCAGGTGTGCAAGGATGAAAACAGGAAGGCCAAAGTGCAATTGGTGTTGCAGCTAGCAAGGGACATGAAGTGTTTCTCTAAGTATGTCAGCAACAAAAGAAAGATCAGGGAAAGTGTGGATTCCTTACTGAATGGGAGAGGCAACCCAGTGACAGATGTGCAAAAAGCTGAAGTACTTAATGCCTTTTTTGCCTCAGTCTTCACAGGCAAGGTCAGCTCCCAGACTACTGCACCTGGCAGCACAGTTTGGGGAGAAGGTGAGCAGCCCTTCATGATAAAAGAACAGGTTAGGGACTATTTAGAAAAGCTGGGCATTTACAAATCCATGGGGCTGGATGCGATGCAATCCATGGATTCTGAGGGAGTTGGCCTATGTAATTGCAGAGCCACTGGCCATCATTTTTGGGAAATCGTGGCGATCAGGAGAGGTCCCGGATGATTGGAAAAGGGCAAATATAGTGCTCATCTTTTAAGAAAAGGAAGGAGGATCCAGGGAGCTGCAGACTGATTGGCTTCATTTTGGTCCCTGGAAAAATCATGGAGCAGGTCCTCAAGGAATCCATTTCTAAGCCCTTGGAGAAGAAGGTGATTAGGAACAGTCGGCAGGGATTCATCAGGGGCAAGCCATGCCTGAGCAACCTGCCTGCCTTCTATGATGAGATGACTGACTTTGTGGATGCATGGAGACCAGTGGATGTGATGTGCCTTGATTTTAGCAAGGCTTTTGATACAGTTTCCCACCACATTCTCCCAGGCAAGCTAAGGGAGTATGGACTGAATGAATGAACTGTAAGGTAGAGAGAAAATTGGCTGGAGTATCGGGCTCAGACAGACATCAAGAATGAACCATCCTGATGCGCAGGAAGACTAGCAAGTATGGCAGAAGACCAACCAGGTTTAGCAGGGAACTCTTCAGTGAGCTAAAACACAAAAAGGAAGCTTACAAGAACTGGAAACTTGGACAAATGACTAGGGAGAAGTATAAGAGTATTGCTCAGGTGTGCAAGGATGAAAACAGGAAGGCCAAAGTGCAATTGGTGTTGCAGCTAGCAAGGGACATGAAGTGTTTCTCTAAGTATGTCAGCAACAAAAGAAAGATCAGGGAAAGTGTGGATTCCTTACTGAATGGGAGAGGCAACCCAGTGACAGATGTGCAAAAAGCTGAAGTACTTAATGCCTTTTTTGCCTCAGTCTTCACAGGCAAGGTCAGCTCCCAGACTACTGCACCTGGCAGCACAGTTTGGGGAGAAGGTGAGCAGCCCTTCATGATAAAAGAACAGGTTAGGGACTATTTAGAAAAGCTGGGCATTTACAAATCCATGGGGCTGGATGCGATGCAATCCATGGATTCTGAGGGAGTTGGCCTATGTAATTGCAGAGCCACTGGCCATCATTTTTGGGAAATCGTGGCGATCAGGAGAGGTCCCGGATGATTGGAAAAGGGCAAATATAGTGCTCATCTTTTAAGAAAAGGAAGGAGGATCCAGGGAGCTGCAGACTGATTGGCTTCATTTTGGTCCCTGGAAAAATCATGGAGCAGGTCCTCAAGGAATCCATTTCTAAGCCCTTGGAGAAGAAGGTGATTAGGAACAGTCGGCAGGGATTCATCAGGGGCAAGCCATGCCTGAGCAACCTGCCTGCCTTCTATGATGAGATGACTGACTTTGTGGATGCATGGAGACCAGTGGATGTGATGTGCCTTGATTTTAGCAAGGCTTTTGATACAGTTTCCCACCACATTCTCCCAGGCAAGCTAAGGGAGTATGGACTGAATGAATGAACTGTAAGGTAGAGAGAAAATTGGCTGGAGTATCGGGCTCAGACAGACATCAAGAATGAACCATCCTGATGCGCAGGAAGACTAGCAAGTATGGCAGAAGACCAACCAGGTTTAGCAGGGAACTCTTCAGTGAGCTAAAACACAAAAAGGAAGCTTACAAGAACTGGAAACTTGGACAAATGACTAGGGAGAAGTATAAGAGTATTGCTCAGGTGTGCAAGGATGAAAACAGGAAGGCCAAAGTGCAATTGGTGTTGCAGCTAGCAAGGGACATGAAGTGTTTCTCTAAGTATGTCAGCAACAAAAGAAAGATCAGGGAAAGTGTGGATTCCTTACTGAATGGGAGAGGCAACCCAGTGACAGATGTGCAAAAAGCTGAAGTACTTAATGCCTTTTTTGCCTCAGTCTTCACAGGCAAGGTCAGCTCCCAGACTACTGCACCTGGCAGCACAGTTTGGGGAGAAGGTGAGCAGCCCTTCATGATAAAAGAACAGGTTAGGGACTATTTAGAAAAGCTGGGCATTTACAAATCCATGGGGCTGGATGCGATGCAATCCATGGATTCTGAGGGAGTTGGCCTATGTAATTGCAGAGCCACTGGCCATCATTTTTGGGAAATCGTGGCGATCAGGAGAGGTCCCGGATGATTGGAAAAGGGCAAATATAGTGCTCATCTTTTAAGAAAAGGAAGGAGGATCCAGGGAGCTGCAGACTGATTGGCTTCATTTTGGTCCCTGGAAAAATCATGGAGCAGGTCCTCAAGGAATCCATTTCTAAGCCCTTGGAGAAGAAGGTGATTAGGAACAGTCGGCAGGGATTCATCAGGGGCAAGCCATGCCTGAGCAACCTGCCTGCCTTCTATGATGAGATGACTGACTTTGTGGATGCATGGAGACCAGTGGATGTGATGTGCCTTGATTTTAGCAAGGCTTTTGATACAGTTTCCCACCACATTCTCCCAGGCAAGCTAAGGGAGTATGGACTGAATGAATGAACTGTAAGGTAGAGAGAAAATTGGCTGGAGTATCGGGCTCAGACAGACATCAAGAATGAACCATCCTGATGCGCAGGAAGACTAGCAAGTATGGCAGAAGACCAACCAGGTTTAGCAGGGAACTCTTCAGTGAGCTAAAACACAAAAAGGAAGCTTACAAGAACTGGAAACTTGGACAAATGACTAGGGAGAAGTATAAGAGTATTGCTCAGGTGTGCAAGGATGAAAACAGGAAGGCCAAAGTGCAATTGGTGTTGCAGCTAGCAAGGGACATGAAGTGTTTCTCTAAGTATGTCAGCAACAAAAGAAAGATCAGGGAAAGTGTGGATTCCTTACTGAATGGGAGAGGCAACCCAGTGACAGATGTGCAAAAAGCTGAAGTACTTAATGCCTTTTTTGCCTCAGTCTTCACAGGCAAGGTCAGCTCCCAGACTACTGCACCTGGCAGCACAGTTTGGGGAGAAGGTGAGCAGCCCTTCATGATAAAAGAACAGGTTAGGGACTATTTAGAAAAGCTGGGCATTTACAAATCCATGGGGCTGGATGCGATGCAATCCATGGATTCTGAGGGAGTTGGCCTATGTAATTGCAGAGCCACTGGCCATCATTTTTGGGAAATCGTGGCGATCAGGAGAGGTCCCGGATGATTGGAAAAGGGCAAATATAGTGCTCATCTTTTAAGAAAAGGAAGGAGGATCCAGGGAGCTGCAGACTGATTGGCTTCATTTTGGTCCCTGGAAAAATCATGGAGCAGGTCCTCAAGGAATCCATTTCTAAGCCCTTGGAGAAGAAGGTGATTAGGAACAGTCGGCAGGGATTCATCAGGGGCAAGCCATGCCTGAGCAACCTGCCTGCCTTCTATGATGAGATGACTGACTTTGTGGATGCATGGAGACCAGTGGATGTGATGTGCCTTGATTTTAGCAAGGCTTCCAGGTAGCCTCAGAAAAAGGCTACAAAGACTAAAACGTAGGCTTACTCTACTTACAGCAACTGCAGTCCCAGAACATTGTTTCTGGACTATTTTATGAGCTTTACTATAAATATACTTTTGTTGGGCGGCAGCACCTAGACAGAGGAGGAAACTCTGAGAGGGCCCAATCTTTCAAACCTAGGCTCCTTAGTGAGTCAGCCAAATACCAGTTGTGGACACTCAAAGTTGACACAGACACATGCAGAACAGATGCTCATGCTCAAATGCTAAACCCAACCACTTGGAGGTGAGCTGTGGATAATATGGTAAGGAGCCCATGTTTGAGAACGAGGCCTGGATGCTCAATGTGTAGGAGTGTTGCCAGCAGGTCAAGGGAAGTGATTTCTCCTTTCTTCATCACTGATGAGGCCACATCTAGAGTACTGTGTCCAGTTTTGGGGCCCCCCCTCCAGAATGGATGTGCACAAATTGAAATGAGTCCAGCAGAGGGCAATGAAAATGGTTAAGGCGCTGGGACACATGACTTATGTGGAGAGTCTGAGGGAACTGGGCTTATTTAGTCTGCAGAAGGGAAGACTGAGGAGGGATTTGACACCAGCCTTTAACTACCTGAGGGGTGGTTCCGAAGAGGATGGAGCAGACCGTTTTCACTGGTGGCAGATGACAGAACAAGGAGCAATGTTCTCAAGTTGCAACAAGGGAAGTTTAGATTAGATATTATGAAAAACTTTTTCATGAGGAGGGTAACAAAGCACCGGAGCAGGTTACGCAAAGAGGTTGTGGAAGCTCCATCTTACGAAGTTTTTAAGACCCAGCGTTGAGCCTAGGTGGCCTCTTGAGCTCCCTTCCAACAATATTTTTTTAGGGGTGTACTGATAAAGATTTTTTAGGTCAATACCGATGGCCAATTATTAACCAGCTGTATCAGCCAGTACTGATCTGATAGCCAGTATGCAGCCTAGCAGCTTTGAGAGCTGCATCTGGCCAGTAAGTCTGGGGGTGGGGGGGGAGTTCATGTGGAAGGGAAGGAAAGGGGCATGGGGGGGAAGTTTGGAGCCCCTATGGTGAAGGAGTGGGGCAGGGGTGGACACTGCCCAGCTTGGCTGGGGCAGGACGTGGGACAGAGCCATGGGCAGCTAACTGGGCTGGGGCTGCGCTTGGGGCGGGCAGGGCAGGCAACACTGGGATGAGGGTTACGGCTTCGCTGTAGTCCACCCTCCCAGTGCTTCCACCACTTGCCTCCCTGCCAAGAAGAAGCTGGTGCAGTGCATAGCAGGCAGGCTGCCCTCAACCCACGCACAAATCTAGGGGACACATGCCCCCATGCCTCCCCTGGGGGTGTGTGCAGCAGTGGGAGCTGCTCCCATCCCCACCTGCCCAGATAAGCCACCCACAGCTCCGTCCCTTGCCCCGTCCTGTCCTGGCTGGGCAGCACCTGCCCCAGCCCCACTCCCTCCCTAACCATGCGGGCCTTGATCTGTCCCCCACCTCCCCCCCCACCCCCAACACACACACACCCACACCCCTTCCATCCCTTCTCCCCATAGACTTACCAGCTGGACACAGCTCTCCAAGCTGCAGTTGTGTTTCTGGCTGCGTGCATGCTGTGGCTGCGTGCATGCAGGCAGCATGTATCAGTGACATCATTGGTCACATCTGCCAAAAAAGCCAATTGCCAATAATGTCAATTTTCCTTTTGCCAGTGCTGATACGATATGGACTGATATATTGGTGCACCTCTACTGTTTTACCTATGAGTTTTTGATTCCAAGGTCCTCAGCTTCCTGCTGCTCCACAGAAGACCTCCCCTCTTCCAAATCTGAGGGAGTAAGAATTGAAATGTGTTTCCATGTTGTTGTAAAACTTTGAAAATGTTTTAAGCTTGTGGACTGCAGCCCTCTCTGAATTACTTTGGACAGTGTACAGTTTCCTTGCTGTTGATCACAGATGTCTCTGTGACAATAAGCAGATGTTTGCTTCTGTGCAGGGGGATTTTCACTTCTGAATTGATCTTGTAGTGATGGAACAATTTTGTCTTTGCATTTTTATTTAAGATTGTATAGATTATTCTAAAAAAAATCCTCTAGCCTGACTGCATTTGGTTGAAAGTTGGAATGTTACCTAGAGCCAATGGGCACATTTTGGAAGAACAGAAAACTGGGAATGTACTTACCTGCCTTTGCTGGGTACTACAGCATACTTCTTTGCACATCATCCACCCTCACTTCAGAAGTGCACCTTGTTTGGGGAAGGCAGAATGAAGCAAAAAAGATTTTTTCCTTGAAGTAAAAGGTTAGGGGGATGGGTAGTCTAACTTGCCACTGCAGGCAGAGGGCAGTGAAGTCCTCACATCAGCCTTTCTCCTGCTTCCCATGCAACATGCTGCTACTGCAACAGCTACAGAGTTAACCCACTCATGGCCATAGCCTAATTATGTGTAGACCAGGGGTAGGCAACGTTTTTTGGCCGGAGTGCCGAAAAAACTACAATGTCTATGTTGGAAAGTGCCGGAGTGCCGACATGTTGGAGCCCGGAGCAGCTGTTTGCAGCCTCCCAGCTGCAGCTGGCCCACGAAGCCCAGTCTGTTTGCAGCAGGGCTTGCAACCTCCCAGCCTCCTGCTGGGAGCAGCCTGGGATCTGTGGCTGCAGGAGCTGCTTAGAGCCCGGGCTGGTGGTGGTGTGCCGAGCAAAATGGCCTTGTGTGCCATGCTCAGCACGCGTGCCAGGGGTTGCTGACCCCTGGTATAGACCAACACTTAAAAAATTTTAACTCCACAGCAGCTGTGAAAGGATTAAACCAGTAGTTGTTGGGCATGCAGCAGGGAGAGGGAGCAGTGAGGCAGTAAATCCTGCCCTACTCCATGCAGCCAGAGACTTTGGCCCTTATGTAAATCAGTTTCCCCCATTTAAGACGCACATGCCAATTTTCTATCATTGATTTTTGAGGGAACGGTGCACGCGGTATATGAATGAATGCAGTATATATGTTCTTTAAACAAAACAAATGCTGACAGATTATATCTTTTTATGAGTTATTGGAGATGTGCACTCTTTCTGTTAAGCCTAACCCTACCTATTGCTTTAGGACTGGGAAAAAGAAAGTTTTTTGTCAGCTGTACTTTAGGCCCGTTCTATTCAGGGTGGTCCAGTATGAAACTCATGGGTAAATTAGACTGCTCAAGGTCTTGGGTTGATGATTAAAATGCAAAGATGATGCTTAACTACGGCGTATGGAATCTAATGCTTTGTGGGGCGCAGGGCTAGGTAATGATGATAGATAGGTGGTGACTGGTTTGTTTGCAGTCTCTGGGAGAACAGTACTGGTTAAGACAAATTGCTCCATAATTTTGAAGAGCTATTAAGTGTTTAAGCACAATTTATCAAATGTTTCCCAGTAACAAGAATAATTGTTTTGCAGGGGAAGCTCTATGGAGACAGACTAACAACTTTGGAGCTAATTATACACTGATGACTCCTTTGTTAAAAATCCCAGATGTTGATGGGGATGGTGTTCAGGACCTGATGATCTTTACCACTGTGAGAGAAGAGGTACAGCACCTTAAAGTCACGATAAAGCCTTTGCATGTACTGCTAGCCATACCAGGAGTGTTGCTTGTCTTCACTGAACTATTCTAAAAGGTGAAATAGCTATTTGAGCCTCTTTGAAACCAGCGTATTTCAAGAGGCCAGTTTCCCTTCTTTTTTGCCATGCAGAAGAGACCAAATTGTGCAGCTTTGGGCTCAGTACACATCTTTTACAAATCTCCAAATCATTAGAAAGTGTTTGATTTAAAAAAAAAAATCCAAAGAAAATAACTCTGGAGTAAACATTGCCTTGCTGAGTTTGATGGCCATCCATTGGATATACAGTTAAAAACAAAATTTCCTTGGCTTTGTCCTATTGCTCAGGCTCAGAGAAAGGTAAAGCTTGAACAAACAACCCCAGGAACAGTGGGGTTTAAAGTACTGGAGCTGAACTCTGTGGATGGTAAATGCACATGAAGATGTTTGCTTTGTCAGAACTATCATTTTTAAAAGGGCACTGTCCTCAAACCTGCAATTGAATTGGGATCTGCTCTACACACAGTTTTTGTGCTACTATAAGCTATGTTGGTTAGTTATAACTAAGGTTTATGTATCAGTATAGCTTTGCTGGAATAGCTCTCAGTAGGCATAGTATTAAGGTGACTAGTAAGTCATAGGGGTGCACCAATAGAGATTTTTTGGGCTGATACCAATGCCCAATCTTTAGTGAGCTATATTGGCCAATACCGATCTAATTCCAATATGCAGCTGGGCAGCATGGAGAGTGGCATCTGGCTGGTAAGTCTGTTGTGGGGGAAAGGGAGGGGGGGAGGGAACGGGTGTTGCGGTGGGGAGGGGGTGATCAAGGCCTCAACGGTGAAGGAGGGAGTGGGGCTGGGGCAGGGGCAGGCACTGCCCAGCTTGGATAGAGTGCAGGATGGAGCCACAAGCGGCTCATCCGGGGGGGCTTCTGCCACTACACGCACCCTGAGAGTGCATGGGGGGCGTGTGCCCCCGGATCTGTGTGGGGTGAAGGTGGGCTACTGCTGTGGGCTGGGGCAGTGCCGGGCTCTTCCCGGTGGGAGACTGGGCTGGGCTGCGCTCGGGGTGGGCAGTGTTGCTGGGTGGGGTCTATGGCAGGCCATTAGGGAGCGCCCTTGTGTTGAGCCACCCACCTCACTGTGCTCGACCACCTTCCAGGCTCCGAGTGCCTCCCTGGGGGTGCCTCACGTCTGGCCGACCCCCTTCCTGGAGCACACTGACTAGCCTGGGGGTAACACTGCCACCACCCACGGATGGGCTTGATTCTGGCTCTGCGCACCCTAGGAAACACAGGCCTGGTAGGCCTCGAGGGTACTTGATTCACTTCAAGAACTTGGGATGCTTCCCTTAGTCGGAAGCACAAGTAGTGGTCTCCCTTAGCCGAACCAAGGGGACCCCAAGGGATAATCTAGACCCACTCCCAATAAGTCTCCCATATGAGGTACAAAGGAGAACTTTATTGGTTACAGAGGGTAGGGTTAGAATAGGGTACAGGGTAGAGCAATATCAAAGAAATCCCATAGAGTGAACTGGCATGGCTGGGTAGCCTTTGATCACGCATCTGAGTTACTGCAAGCTATATATGTAGTTAGATCTCAGGTAGCTTACTCACAAGCATCATCCAGAGGCAGGTGGAGATTCCCTCTGGAAGCAGGCAGTTCCTTGATCATGAGTTTTGAGAAAGAGAGCAAGTTTCAGATGGTCCAGTTCTTCTCTCTCTCTGCCCCCCCCCCGGGCAGTCCTTAACTTATATAGCCCTTGTGACCTCATTTACCTGGTCCAATGGAGGTCAGCACCTGTTGGCTGTCAGCCAACCAATTTGAAATACATCACTAGTTGCCGGGCA
>NW_005843015.1:391870-402673 GCF_000455745.1 Alligator sinensis
CCCTCTTCTCAGCACTGCCACCGCCCACCCCGAACGTAGCCCCGGCCCAACCCCCCACACTGGGGAGAGCCTGGCACCACCCCTGACCCCACCCTGCAGCAGCAGCAGCCTGACCTCGCCCCATGCAGATCTGGGGGCATGTCCCCCCATGCCCTCCCAGGGTGCACATAGCAGTAGGAGCTGCCCCACTCTCCACTTGTGGCTCCATCCCAGTTGTGCGGGGCCTGCCACTGTGGCCTTGATCTGCCCCCCCATGCCCCTTTCCTCACACAGACTTATCAGCCAGACCTGGCTACTTTACATGCTGCCAGGCTGTGCTCCTAGCTGCCTACATGCTGCGCTGTGACTGCACATGCACGGAGCATTTATTGGCCTCTTTATCAGCCACATCAACCAAAAAAAAGGTGATTGCCGATACTATCACTTTTCCTTATATTGGTGCCATTCTCATATGGAACTGATGTATCAGTGCACCTTTAGTAAGTAGTAGTGTTACTGTATGTGAATAGTTATTCCACAGTGGGTCCTGACCAATGGTCCATCTAGCCCAGTACCTTCTTTCTGACAGTGGCAAGTAGTAAATGCTTTAGAGAGAGAGTTTATACGAACACGGCATGTATAGAGTGATCCGTCCTGTTATGGCCTCCCTGGTACCAACCATCATTGGTTTAACAATGTCAGAAGATATATCCCTGACTTTAATTTAATAGCGCCCAATGGACCTGTCTTCCATGAATTTGGCTAATCCTTTTTTGAACTTGGTTATACTATCTGCCTCTTTAATCAAGTAAGACTAAGCTGTGATATCGTTCAGGGAGTTTTTGTTTTATATCTTATTTTAATATTCTACCTGCTTTTATTAGTTTTCTCTCTTATTGTAAGCTGCCCTGAGCCATCGTTGGAAAGAGCACTGTGTAATAAAAGTGATTCCTCTGGTTTATTTTAAACTTGCCTATTAATAATGCTTATTTCAGTGGGTGCCCCCTAGTTCTTGTGTTCTGGGACTTGGTGAATTACAGTTTCCTATCCACTTTATCCATACTTTTTATGATTTTATAGATTTCTATCACGTCCTCCCCTCAGCCCTCTCCTTTTCAAACTGGCAAGTCCCAGCCTTTTTTAATCTGTCCTGTACAGCAGCTACTTCATACCCCTGACCATCTTAGTTGCCTCTGTACTTTATCTGCTTCCCGTTTATTCTTTTAAGATGTGGAGAACAGAATTGAACTTGGTATTCAAGATGTGGATGCACTATGGATTTACACAGTGGCATAACAATGTTTTCAATTCCCTTCCATTCTTAATGATTTCCAACATTTTATTGTCTTTCTTGGATCCTGCTGCACATCATGCCAACATGTTTAGAGAGCTATCTACAGTGACTCCAGGGTCCTTTTCCTGAGTCATAATGGCTAGTTTGGAGCCCAGATTTGTGTATGTAACAATGATATACATAATAATAATGATACGTTTAAGGTGGGGGGGTTGTATATAGACAAACCTTAAGCCACTCTAAAAGACTAAGCAATGTGAAGAAACCCCATAACCTCAAGGTTTCGAGTAGCCCTTGTTTTCACTGTTTGAGGTATCACTGTTATCAGGGTCATCAGAAATTCCACCGTCTCTAACTCCTACATCCTCTCTATTTTTCTTCCTTCTCACTTGTTTCCCTTGCTAATTGCCTTATTTTTATATTGCAGTTTGTATCTCAAGGAGCCAAGAAATAGCTGAACACAAGCCATATGTGCAAAGCCTTGTCAGTGGCTTTAGAGTTTCTTTATTCTGTTTAATTTTCCAGCCATCACAGTGTGAAGCCCTCCTTACTCCTCCTCCTGTCCCTCTACTGAGGGACTTGGTTTAGCTTCTGCCAGCTTTTAAACAAAAGGGCATTGATATTTAAGAGATGTCCTTCTGCATTAGGTGGACGGTAGCTCATGTTGTGGGTGGCTCGCATTAAGTTTCTGCAGCTTAGAAAAAAACAGTTTCTTTGGAAGGGTGGTGCAGTATTTCTGTGAACTGGCTGTACTACTGCTGAACTTTTCAGAGTTAAATGCTTCTGATCAGCAGCAAGGATGTTGCCTATATTTTGGCTTTCTCTAGAGGGTCAGCAGCTGTAGGCTGTGGGAGAGGAAACCTGTGTGTTGTGTGTGTCAGGGGCTGTTTTCCTTACAGCCCTGTGGGGTGCTGGTGTTTGGAAGACCACACTTGGTGAGATCTTGGAAATAAACACAGAGGTGCAAAGCAGTCATTAGAGCATAGCTTGTTCTCACCTCATGTAGTTCTTATGTGTATTAAACTACAGTGAAGGGCAGGTCAAATTCACGAGCCATATTTCCAACTCAGCCTATAAATGTCACTGGCTGCTGTTGTCTTTGGGAATTGATTCAGTACCAGAGTTTAATGGCTTAACTCAGTACCAGAGTTTAATGGCTTCAGAAATTACCAGGAAAATGCAGCTCTCTATAAGGGATAACTAATGACAGGGCAAAATCTGTATCCTTCTCCACATGGGGGGAACTGTCAAGTTTGTTGTTCTCTCCCTGGACCTTGAGCTGGGTTGGTAGTGGAAGTGAGTAGTCAGGAGTTCTTATGTTGTCCATCTGCAAAAATGATGTTCTTACGTGTACTCTCTGTGCAGCCCTTACCATCAGTTACCACTCCCAAATATATTTCGTCTTTAGATGCCATCCCTCTAACTTTTCCATCACATGCAGTCTTGCCTGCTGGCTCTGCTAGATCTGATTTTTGCCCAGTCATATGACTGAGCTTGGTTTTGGTCCCTTTGTGTTGTTTTCAGGCCAAAGAATTTCTGGAATGTTGGGCTGGAATAGAAAGCTTACATTTAAAAATGTATCTGTGGTCAGAGGTTTCCTAGGTTAGTGAATTAGAGTCCCACTGCTGACTTCAGTAGGCATAGGGCTGGGTTCTTAATTTGAGTTAGCACTGCTGCTTTCTGTTTAGAGCCTTAAAGGGAGCTTGGTTTCATACTCTCTTGGCATGCTGGTATTGGATTTATGTTTGCTGAAGTGCTGTCATTCTTGTCTGTGATTCATAGTGTCTGAGGTTCAGGTACCATCCCAGGCTTTGTGGGCATTTATACACGTGCTCCCAGGAGGATGTGGGCCGGGGGAGAGGGCTCTTTAATTAGAGCAGGTCCAAGAGCCACTCTAAATCGCCCAGAGTGTCATGTGCATCAGTGTTTCTGTACTGAAAAATGGCAGCAGAGGTGTTTTAACTAAAGCTCCTTGAGTGAGCTTTAGTTAAAGCATCCCCACCACCTTTTTTCAGCACAGAAACGCTGATACAAGTGACACTGGAGTCTGGGATGCTAACACATGATGCTGGAGTCTGCTGAAGTGCAGTAATTACCACGTTCCAGCAGACTTGATTAATTGAGTTTGCTCCAATGTGCTGTAATTAGAGTGCATTGGAGCAGCCTCAATGCCTACGTATAAGTAGATACCCTGTGTTCATGACTTTGTCATATAGACCAGTGGGAGCCAACCTTTTTGGCAGGCATGCCACAAATTAGCCTTCCACACTTCCCAGGTGCCACACTGATCCCTTTCCCCTACCCAGTCCACAGCTCTGCTTTCTGCTCCCTGCCCTGTGCACCCTGCTCCATCTGCTACTCTGCTCTCTACTTCCTGCTTTGTGCCTCCTGTCCAATTTGCTGCATTGTTTTATACTTCCTGTTTCATCTGCTGCTGTGCTGCTTGTTCCTTCCCCAGACTGGCATACAGAGAGGCTGCACATGCCACATGTGGCACCTGTGCTACAGGTTGGCCCTGCCTGGTGTAGAACATTTAAGTGCCTCTTGCTCCTCTTTCTGGAGGCTGTTCCAAATGGAAGCTAAAGATTTGCTGGTATTGGAAGAGGACAGGACAGGAAGAGTAAAGGGAAAATGCAGTGTCCTCACCAGCAATTCAACGTGTCACAATAAAGCGGTAGGAGGCAGCATGTCTGCTGTGTTTGCATAGCCATTTACGTCACTGCTCACAAGTTAACTCATGATTTGAGATAGATGAGTATGACACACGTTATCTAAAGCCTAAATCTCATGTTATCCAACACAGTGGGAGAAATGCACAAAGCAATAGTTACACACAGTCACTAATGCTACTGTCAGTAGAGCTGAACCTGCTATCACACCATTTCAGAAAGTGAAAACTCGGGCTTATAGGCTGGATCCTCAATAATGGTAGGGACTCCTAGTGGCTGGATGAGTATGTTGGGAATTATTTAGAAACATCTTAAGTTAAACATGTGCTAACTAGTGTGAAATGTCTTCCAGTTTGTGGATGAAGCTGTTTAAAGATAAGGGAGGCTCGAAGAGGGTATGTTCCCAGACTCATAAGCTGTCCATAATGACCCACTGAACCATGTAAAGCTGTCACCCTCTCAGGTTTGGGATGAGTTTGCATTTGTGTAGCAGCAGCAGTAGCACACTGACCTGCATTTCTGTTGCCTGTTTCCTCTTATTTTATTTTTCTCTGTAGATTAAAATCTACATCCATTCAGGAAAAAATGGCAATCAGGTCGGCTTCCCTGCACAACTGGGTTTGGGCAGAAAGGCAGTTTATCTAATGTACGCTACAAAAGCTGGCTCCAACTACCTTCTCTTCCATACAGGTAAGGCTTGTTACTGGCTGCATTCTACAGACAACCACACACATGGTACTGAGCAGTCCTTTTGGAAGGGTATTTGCTGAAATATAACTGACTTGAAAGTTTAGCTTCAAGTTTATAAAACAGCCATTTGAGCTTCACAGGCAAAGGGAGCCCTGTTGCTGAAAATAAGACTGATTATGAACTTGGTGAACTCTCCTTGACATGTAGGCAGTGTGTGTGAAGTAAGCTGGTTTGTGCTTTCCAAAGATTGACACATGATTTCTGAGGAGAGGAGGTGGTTTAGAACAAAGGTATCAAACTCACCCAAGGGTCCTGGCCACACCCATGGAGCTGCATTTGGGCAGCAGTGTTGGTCCAGACCAGGCAGCAGCATGGGTCTAGAGGCATGTGGCTGCATGCAGCCACATTCATGCAGCGTAGAACCAGGTGGCTTATGCCTATGAGGAGCCAGGGGCATGTGACAGTGTATTGCTCTGGCCAGGCAGCAGCACACAACTAAGGCTGTTCAGCATTGTGAACCATGTTCGGTCAGATCTTCATACTGCTGCACAGCCCTGGCTCCTTGCATGCCTCCAGCTCATATTGCATAAACACAGCTCTGTGCAGCTACATGACCCTGGAACTGTGTGCTTCTGTATACCCCTGGCGCTGCCAACCAGCCAGAGCTCTGTGCCACCAAGCAGCAGCACACATTCATGTGGCTATGCAACCCCGGCTCCATTCATGCTGTTCTCCCATGGCGTGGAGCTGTCTGGGCATGCAGCAATGTGGAGCTGAGGAGCAGTGCAATTTTGGTAGCCCACCGGTCTACTGGTGGGCCAGGTGCAGTGGTTCTGTGGGTTGGACAAAAGCCAAAGTAATTTTCCATTTTCATTCTGTTCTCTCTCTGCACAGTAAATTCTCTCTATGGCTACTCCTTGAAGGATCTCTACAGTATGGCAACTGGAATGGAACCTAAATTAGTCAGCCTTAAGCAAGATCCTCAATGGGAGAAGAAGATTGAGAGCAGCTCACATCACATTTCCCTTCTCAGGTAGCAGCAAGACAGCTCTCTTGTCTTGTGATTGAATTGGAGGGCTCAAAGTCTGTTTAAATTGCTAGCAGGAGATGGGGGGGCCGGCGTTGTTTGTCAGAGAATTCTTTCCAGTGTTGTTTCTGACTTGCCCAAGAGCCTGTCTGTGTACCACAGTGAGGAGGAGGCAGAAGGCATTGTCTCACTGAGAGACAGCAAGGTGAAAGGGATATAATTGTGTAAGCTTGCGTAGGGGAAAGTGTAAAGACCAGAAAAGACCTGGGAGCTAGAGGGGAGAGGCCTGAATTTGAGAGAGAAGTCAAACCTAAGCAGAAAATACTCCTATCCATGAGATATCTGTCAGGCTGTGGCATTGCCTAGCAAGGGAAAAAGTGGAAGCCCCAAACAACAGGGACTTCTATACCTAGGCAAGACAAAGCCTTGTGAAATTCCCTGCTCATCCCATTCCTGTGCACTGGCCCAGAGATATGGACTGGGCAGTGTAATGTATTCTCCATTTCTGATTTCTGTGGTTTTTACCAAGTTTCAGGCTTGGGATACTCCAGTTCAAATTTGCTTAAACCAGGGATCAGCAAACATTTAAGTAGGGTGGGATGCCACTATCACCCAGTTGCCAATTCCTCCGGCCCCCTGTCACTGCAGGCTGGATGTAGCCCGTGGGCTGTAGGTTGCCAACCCCTGATTTAAGACTAAAATTAGTTGATACAAGTGAGATACTGCCCACAAGACACAATTTATTGCTGTCAGCAAACTGCATTGTGGCTGTTCCTGTCTCTGCAAGCCTTCAAAATCCAGACCTTTGCCAATTGAACCAGCCTTCAGATCCACAGCTTTTTAAACTCTTGTGCCAACATATGTGTGCTCATTCCTCAGCAGGCTCATTTTCAGTTCGCTATACAGATGTCCACTTCTGTACACTCACACTAAAATACACTTAACTCTCAGGCCTCAGCTACACTTAGATAAATTACTTATGGATAACTGTAATGACAGTCATGTGATTTGGACTTGAATAAAGCATGAGTTCAGAGTTAAGGTTGTGTGTTTGAGTGCACAAGTAGATTGGGAGGAGCTGACTGGGTGTGTAGTGCTTCAGGGAACAAGTTAAATTTTCCCTAATGTAGTTCTTGTCAGACCTTCTTTTGACAAGACCTGAACTTCTAAGTAGTAACAAAAAGCTTTCATGGAGGGTTGAGAAGGGAGCACTTCCAGATTATAATGATCCATCGGAGAGAAACAAAGGGGGCAAACCAAACATTCTCTGCTCTAACAGTCACCTGCACTGGACAGAAACCAAAGGTTTTTTGTTGTTTGTGTGCAAGGGAAGGTTTCATTTGCTTTCAGCCAACCTTTTGTAATGTGACATGATGAGCTGCTGTCTGTGGAAAGAGAGTTTCTAGTTGCATAAAGAAAGTGGGCAACCAGCAGCCTGTGCTTCCCAAACATCAGATTCAGCAGAGCCTGACATTTCCTCATATAGCCTTAGTTCTTTCTGGCTGGGATGAGAGCCTTTGATTCCTCCATGGTGCACAGCAAAAGTAAATTGTCATTCTCCATTTGGAAAGTTCAATTGTTTTTTGCCATGTCCCCTCCTTGTGTAGCTCTGGAGACATTCGTTACATGGTGAAGCTTCCCAGGAGATCAGGGGAGGATATCTTGGTTGTGAAGTCAGATATGGCTGAGCTGCTCAGTGGACAAAATCTTGAATCCCTATGGACTCTCAACACATCTCATATTCTGAGGTAATGCTTGCTGCTGTAGGAGTGAGATGGAGTTGTTCCAAGAGTTTGCCCATAACACCCGACATAATAGTGAAACACAAAGCCTCTCTTATGTGAAGTTCACATTTCATCTATGAACGTGTCACATGTCCTCTGTTTGCAAAGTTGGTTACCACAAAAAGGAAGAGCTTGAAGCTCTGCAGTGTTTCTAGAGAGCATGGAAAGCTTATCCTTCTCCTGCAGCCCGGCATGCAGCATGCCAGAGGAGGTGCTGTGGTACTTCTAGAAGTCATGGCATTGGCTGTGTTCCTTCTCCCTTTCAGGTCTCCATTTGTTCTGTTCCCAGACTCACCAGACTGCTGTCTCCATGGCTCTGTCATAAAATGCCATGCTTCAATTCATGGCTGTTCCATGTGGAGGGAATCTGGCCTGTTCCCCAGGGTGTGCCATGGAGGGGGGTGGTCATACCTCATCTTCCCTGACCACTGTTATTGGCTACATGACCTTCCCTTATTATACAAGTACTTTCCCTCCTAAGGTCACAGCTCCCACAAGAGAGGAGTAGAATGCAAGTGCAGCTTTGGCAGCTTAAGGAGCAAAGGGTCTGGCCCAGATGGTAATGTGGAATGTTGAAGGCAGCAGTCTGAGCCAGGGAGGCAGTAATGAGGTCTCTCACTGCAGCAACTGCTGTGAGAGCACAGACAGATAAAAAAGGACGCACTAAGTTTGACACTCAGATCCCCAGCTTACTTGGTACAGTGTCTCAATGCCCTTTTTCTGTCTTTCTTGCAGCAAGCCTGTGCTTGGTTACTATAAACCTGATGTTCTTGACATTATCCTTGAGAGTACAGTTGGACCCAACAGGAAAAAGGTTTGAAAGCTCTTTGATTTTCCCTTCTCTGCTCCCTTGCTGACTACAGTCTGGGTTTGGCTGAGTATAAGGAGTCAGAGCTGCAGCCAGTGGAGGGAAGCTGTTTCTCTTGGTAGGTGTTGATGGCCTGGGGTGAGAATGCGTATCCAGACAATTTTAAGGCTTTCCCAGCAGATTCCGTAAGGTAATCCAGGCTGTTTTGTTTTCTCTCCATCAAGTTTCTGAGCTAGTTGTCAGGTGAATTTAAAAACCATGTGATTCCTCTGAAATAGCCTGTAAAATGTGGCTTTGCATTGACTTGGTTCACACATACCTTGGGACTTCCAGAGGCACCTTGTACATTTTATGGCTGTGTCCTGTGGGTATACCTTGTAAATATCAACTGGAAAGGCAGCAAAAGCACAGGAAGAGAGAGACTTCAAAGGGACCAGACTGCCAAGGGCAGTCAGGGGACCCAGGCCAGAGCAGGAGGAGCTAGACCTCAGGTTCAGAATGGCAGGCATGCCATCCTACTGTTAAAGTCTGGGTTCCTCTGGTCTCTCAAATCCTGCCTGGGACCCCTTTTTCCACATAGCCAGGTGTGTTGTATGCACAGGAAGGCATAGAGCTGGGCAGGGCTATTTCACCTCTCTTCTCACAAGTTTACAGATTCCTGGAGCTGTTAATGCTCTGTGTACTCCAGAATAATCTCTGTCTTTTCTCTGCCAGATTATGATTGTTGAGAGTGGTTCTGGAGCAGTTCAGTGGGAGCTGGAGCTGAATTCAAGAGCAGGAAGTCCCAGGCCAGCCACCCTCCCTACTGCAAATCATCGTTCCACCTTCTTCTTCTGGGGGGAGTACCAGGCAGAGGCCAATGAGATGGTGAGGGCGGGCAAGCAGTGATAGCATTTACCTACAACCAGAAGTTACAAAATCCCCAGTCTCTTATTTTCAAATCTGCTCTTCGCACATTCTAAGGCCTGTGGTGGAAGTACTCTGTCATGTGCATACATGGAGGGACACATCCCTCCAGTCTTTTCTGCCAGAGAGATTGCCACTAATTCAGGGCTTTGCTCATGCTCAGACCCTGTGGTGCATCAATGGGTTCCCTGTCTGAATATGTGCCAACCTATGAGAAAATAGTCTGTGCTGGAGCTGCCAGTGCAGAATTTGATTTGACTATTCACTGTAGAACTTGTTCTGAGGATGTGGAGTCTCTTAGGTGATCAGTCAAGTTCGAACTGTCCCTCACTGTCTTGGAGCAATCTCTCTGCCACTGAACAACACCCTCAGTAGAAAAAAGTAACTAGCACAGCAGAACAAGTGGGGCAAAAAGGGCTGTGCCCATATCAGACCTGCACTGAATGAGGTGTGCCTGATGCAGGCAGGCACTCTAGGTGTGTCCCCCATAACCATCCCAGTCCATACATCTTTTCAGATCTCCCCTCTGTAACAGCTATGTGTTCCCTGCACATGGGAGAACCAGCTTGGAGAAGTCAGGAACTGTACAATAAACAAATTGTAACTGGATGGCTACACAGCAATAAATCAATTTGAGCCCTGGTTTTGATGGCACTAGAGTTCAACTGAGTTAGATAGGTAGTGACCCCAGTCATATCCAGTGTCATTGGTACCAGGGCTGGAACTGATTTACTGCTATGAGCACACTCCCTCCCCATTGGACTCCTGGCACGAACTAGCAGGGATGAGCCAAATCTGGTGTGTTTCCTGGCTGCCAGGACAGCATTTCAGGAGAATGGAAGCAGGGTTGCATACAAGTGGGTGAGACTGAAGTGCTCTATCACAGACCGTCTTCTGTTTGTTGCAGCGATCCCGAGTGCCCTTCCAGAACCTGTATCTGTTTCATCCCTCTTACCCTAACGCCCTCTTGGAGCTGGCCAACAGCACAGAGCAGATAGTTGTCTTTGACGGTAAGTGTGGCTTTTCAAGAAGCCAAGCTCCCCCAGCTATTTGGCCCTTTACTCTTATAGAGCTTTAGAGTTGGCTCTGAAACTGGGTGTGGAGGCAGAGCTCTGACAGTCGCTCCCTGCCCATCCAAGGAGCTGTGCCTCTGTTCTCTGTTCCAGCTGTGCTGTTTGAGCGGAGCCGGCATGCCTGCTACGTGCTGCTGACAGGCCCTCAGAGCAGTGAGGAGCCAGGCGTGGTGTCTGTCATGAAACGGAAACTGAAAGAGGACATCAATGACAGTAAGGTGATGTGGCTAGGCCAGGTGTCAGGAGACAGCGAGCAGTACATCAAGGACCGCCTCTACAGGATGCGCTTCCAGAGCCAAATCTGAACTCACTGAAATGGACCCAGGAGAGGCTGCCCCAGCACAGTCTCTTCTGAGCCACCTGTCATTTGCAACAGTGGACTCGATAAACCCAGAACGTAGATTCAAATAAAGCCACCATTCTTGATCCACAAGCTAAAGTGTGGCTGGCCAGAAAACAGTGGCAGCAAAAAAATCTGGGCATCTAAACACATATGAGTGGCTGCCAGCACAGCCAACCTCTGAGTCAGTGGGGCTACAGTCCTTAGTTGTCACTTCAGGAAAACAGGGCTCT